>NC_053135.1:16978388-17198388 GCF_010015445.1 Perca fluviatilis | reverse complement strand
TGTACAAAAAGGTGTACTGACAGCACTTCTCTGTAGGAACTACCACTGCTGGAACGAGGTGTTCATTAGGCGCGCCGACCTGCCGCCCGGCCTCGGAGGATGGCAGGTGGTGGACGCCACGCCCCAGGAGACCAGTGATGGTAGGACTGACGGACACAGACAGAGAAAGACGGACGGATCAACGGATAGCTGGATGCTAAACACGATGTTTGTTTTACAGGATATTATCGCTGCGGTCCAGCTTCAATTATCGGCATCAAGGAAGGTTTGCTCTGTCACCCGTTTGATTCAGGGTTCGTCTTCGCTGAGGTTAGTTTCTTTCTTTATTTCTGTAAATGAAGTGAAACATGCATTTTCCCAGTGTTAAGCCTGTGTCCCTACGATAAATGTTCATTCATCTGTTGTTTTTTGTGTGTGTGTGTGTGTGTGTGTGTGTGTGTGTGTGTGTGTGTGTGTGTGTGTGTGTGTGTGTGTGTGTGTGTGTGTGTGTGTGTGTGTATATATATATATATAAAATTTACATTATAATCATGGCCTGTTCTCTTCTTCTGTTTGACGACTCATCCTGCTACAATGAAATCCAATAGGGCAAATGATTTCTATCAGTTTGCTTCACCTAAAAGTGCTGTTTTGGACACTGAAAGTTATTTTTCTGTGTCTGAAAACATTATGGAAAGGATCCTTACAGAAATAGGCCTTTTTAAAACCTCTTTAAGACCTTTTAGGTTTAACCAGAAATAGCTTTGAAATCGCTAGCGCTAAACCCACCAGACTCCATTTAAAAAAACTATACTTTTAGCAAGTATAGAGCCAACATATTTTTACATGCAAACGGTAAACAATGTATTTTGTTCAAACAAAACTAGAGTTGTGATTGTTGGAAAAGTGAAAAGATGACCCTAAACGGATTTTCAGAGTTTTATTTTGTTTCTGTCGACTTTGAATGAAGTGTATTTTACGATGCGCAATTTCGCGGATGTTTTTATGTTTACAGAAAGGATCGTACTCTTTAACATAAAGGTTGACCTCCTTAAATTAATAATAATCTGAGTCTGTCAGTGGCAAAACAAACACTATTGTGACAGTAAATACAAGCTGCACAATTGCCCTTTTAAAAGGTCCCATGGCATGAAAATTTCACTTTATGAGATTTTTTAACATTAATATGAGTTCCCCCGGCCTGCCTATGGTCCCCAATTGGCTTGAAATGCGCTCTGACTTCCATTTCATGAGGCCTTTAAAAACAATCAATGGCAGAAGTATTGAGATCTTATGCTAAGGGATAGGGTATGAAAGGGGCTATTGTGGTTAGAATGAGGGAAGTAGTTTTTGCAAATCTTTGAATATTGAGATATTTTATTTTACAGATTCCATTTTTGGGGTAGATCCCATTTCATTTCTATGTGTAATCTCTAATTTTTCCACATCTAAAGGTTTTTCAATTGAAAGGGTATTACTTTGTGTTTTAAATGTTTTGAAAATGTTTTGCTTAATATTTTTCTTACTTACTTTAGCATGATGATAATTAAGCAATATCTCATGATAGGCTGAGGTGGGTTGTGATTTTATCAAAGCTAAGGGGCGTTGTTCGGCCCGACGCAAAACCATTACGTATGGCAATAGGAATTTATATTCCCATTCCAATATAAAATATTTTAATAACAAACAATTTCACAATACCGCACATACCGAGGCAGCTGGCATAGGCTATTTTTTTTGCTAACGCCAAAGATTCTCTATAACTAGAGAGAACGCATTACATCCTGCACCAGCGGTATGAAACGCTGCACACTTCTGTCACCTAAATTGTCATCGTATCGGTGTTTCCTCCAGGTGAACAGTGACGTTGTCTTCAACAAGCTGGATCGCTACGGGACTCTGACTCCGTACTGGGTGGAAACGGATTACATCGGAAAGGCTGTTTACACCAAATCTTTGGGCAGCAACTCACCGAACAACATCACACAGAACTACAAGTACCTTAAAGGTAACACACACACACACACACACACACACACACACACACACACACACACACACACACACACACACACACACACACACACACACACACACACACACACACACACACACACACACACACAACACACACACACACACACACAAACACAAACACACACACACACACACACACACACACACACACACACTTCAAATTACAAAAAACTAATAAGACGAGACTTATAGTTTAAACGCACATGTGAGAAACAAGACATGGAAACTATACCGCTTTTGTCCACAGGGGACGCCAAAATAAAAACAAAATGAATGTTTCTTGTAGATTTCAGGGTTAGTAATGTTGAAAAGCTAGCAAGATATGAAAGTAGCATCTCCTCTGGTCTCAGTCTAACCCCTCCACCCACCCGCACACAGATATCCATGAGACATTTCCCCCACCAAAAAACACTTAGCGGTCCAGAAAAACCATGGCGTCCATTTCCATGCCTGTCAACTCCCTCAGCAGTAGCCACTGCTGAATAGCTATGCCAATTTTTACTCTAGTTTGTCCTCTAGCTTTATCTACAGCCCTTTAAAGTCACCGCCTTTTTCAGCTTCAGTCGCTTTTCTTTGCCTTTTAAGCAGGGTGGGCGGTTACAAGTAACTGCAGCAATGGCAACTTTTGCTGAGTTTTCTCCTCCATTAGCACAATATTTTCCTGTGTGTGAGTAAAGTACAAGCACTTTAAATTTGTGCAGCAGCTGTGTTTGTAGATACTGCGTCTTTACCGTGACTTGATTAAAGACTTGAGGGGGTCGGGAGATGTTGGAGTCGGTGGTGAAGTGATTTCTGTCTGCAGGTAGTGAAGAGGACAACAGGACCATGGCCCGGGCGGAGGCATACGACATTGAGAGGCATCATTCCGAGCTGCCTGAGACCACACTGTCTGTCATTATTACCGTAGGACAGGTAACACACCTGTCTACATGTCTGTCTTTCAGTAATGAATGTTATGGGTATCTTGATTTGTAATCAAAAATTGATCGAAAGGAACTTTTTTTTTTTTTATTAAGAATATCAAAGAAGGATCGGCGATTTTTTCTCTCTCCACCCTCTCTACTTCGCACGTCTGGAAAAACAGACATAGCGTAGCGTATCCGGCTGGTAGCATGCAGCTAAAGAAACGGTAAGTAAGTAACGGTAGCTTAAGCCTGGTTCACACGGGCCGATTTTTAAATTGTCGGCCGATTTTCCAATCCTGAGAGACCCCACACACGGTGATAAAAAATCACGGTTCTAACAGTTTTGGTCGTACAGTGTGTGGTGCGCAGCACACGGAAAAAAATCAACACATCACACACAAACCGATTTGACTCCCGAGCATTCCCAGGTCAGACGGGAAATCTCGCAAAATCCCTCGAGATCAAACGTGACTTCAGAGTAAACAATCATTGCGGACGAAGAGGATGCAGTGGCGATAGTTTGTAGTGTGTTTTTAACCGAAAAAAAAACTTTATCAAAAGAAAAGGCGATGGTCAAAGAAGACAACGCGAGCATGGACTATACTCAGCTACATCATGATATGGAGGTGATTTGTTTTTTCTCATCGAAATGTCGTTAGGTATTACACAGATTAATAAATGTTCATATATTCGTTTCCATGTACTCTGGTGGACTGCAGTTGTGGATGTAGTTATGCCCGACTATATTTATAATACTATATATTTATAATATCGACTTTATTTTACACAGGCTGCGTGCTCGTTTGTCCCCGGGGGGCACCACACACGAGGAGAAATCGGGCCAAATAAATCCAACATGTTGGATATCCCCGATTTGAGATCGGAGCGGTCCCGACGTCCTTCCGAGCAGACGAGAGCAGTCTTAACACACCACACACGGCAGGAATATCTGATCAGATTATTTTACGATAATCGGAGCATCCTTAAGATTGTCGGGAGGGGTGAATCGGGGCTAAAATCGGCCTAATTATCCTGCCGTCTGAACCAGGCTTTAGTGGTAGCCAGCAGCTGCACTTTTGAAGACACCATGGCCACTGCCGGAGTCAGAGATGACGGAGAAACAACAGAACTGGAAAATCCTCCGGCTTCCCTGAATTGCAATTGCCCATTAATTACAGTGCAAAGTTACATTGCATCTTGTTTCGAATCTTGCTTAATACTGGAGCACTTCACATCAGTCTCTTAAACACAAACACAAGAAAATAGGGTCCAGGTTGAAAATAAATTCAAAGTTACCCTTAAGTACAAATTCAATGTACTTGTACTCTCCTCCCTTCTCTCCAGGTCAACCTGGGTCAGGACGTCAACCTACAGGTGGATTTCCACAACCCCAGTGATGTCCCCAAAACCATCCAAGCCAACCTGGCCGGGTCCGTCATCTTCTACACCGGAGTCAGAGCCAGTCACTTGATAAATCACAACTTCACCATCACTGTGCCAGCCAATCAGAGTGAGCAATGTCAGAGAGGAAATAGTATTTGTGGTTATTAGAGATAACCTCTGTTACAGTCTCTGTGTGTGTGTGTGTGTGTGTGTGTGTGTGTGTGTGTGTGTGTGTGTGTGTGTGTGTGTGTGTGTGTGTGTGTGTGTGTGTTGCAGTGAAGAGTGCGATGGTGAAGATCACAGCTGATGAGTACATGCCATATTTGGGCACTCAGCGTTGCATGCACTTTGTTGTGACTGGACAGACTGAGGACGAATCAGTGAGCACCATCAAGGTGCTCCATCTGCAGATCCCGACGCTCACCGTGACGGTAAGACTCGTGTCAGGGTTGAAAATCGGCCACTTTCCCTCTTTAAGATTTAGCTTGGTGTAAGGTATTTTGTTGTGTTCCCTCTGTTAATTGTTAAGAAGAAGTTAGGACATAGAGCTTTTATTGTGACGGGAAAATCCGAAGTGGTAAAATTCTGTAATTCTGCCGTTGACTGTGTTGTTCATTAATACAGAGAGACGTGCAGTGCCGTCTTGGTTCCGGCATTGGACGTCCATGTTTATTTTATAGTCCCCTTCAACAGAGTCTGGGCAATGTAATAAACCCTCGGTATTAGTGCAGCGCCATTAAAACCATAGGGACACTGGCATTATTTTTTTTTTACAGGTGATGTTCTCTCGGCTTGTGTTGTTGTTCTTTTCCTACTACATCTTCTTCTGTGTTTCCAGCTGAGTGGCTTGCCTCGGGTGCAGCATCAGATGTTTGCCAATGTTACCTTCACCAACCCCTTCAACTTCGCCCTGAAGGCCTGTAGGCTGGTCATGGAAGGAGCTGGACTCATGAGCGAGAAGACACATCTCTACGGGTACACACCCAAACACACACACACACACAAACGTGATATAGAAGTGAAGTCAAAACAGCTCGATCGCCCCCCCTGGGGACTGGCTGCAGTATAGGTCATAAGTCCCGACCCCTCTATATTAGCGGATGGGACATGGGCCAAACTAAAAAATCTAAGTGCACGTCACATACTTTTTTCTAGAGCTTCAAAGTTTATTTGATTAGTCAACTATTAAATTAACCTGCAGCTATTCTGACAATCGCTTAATCGGGTTGAAAATTCTCCAGATTCCAGCTTCTTAAATGTGAATGTTTTCTAGTTTCATCATTCCTCACCGTCTAAGAGTTGATGGAACATGGACCAAAAAAAAAAATCAAAGTAAACCGTCAAATAACATTTTTCCCAAAGATGGTTTCTGTCATTTTAGGTGATGTTTGTTCCAAGTGTTCATTTTTCTGATCAGTTTTTAAAGGGCTGTCAAAATGAACACGATAATGGGTTAGTGCTCATTCCTTTGAACGCCACCGATGTGTTGATGCAGGATTAACGCACGCTGTTGAATTTAGTATCACAAGAGGCATCAATCCTTGTTTTAAGGAAACATGAAGTTAAGTGGCTGTCCAGCTGTACCTAAGTTAAGCTAGTGCTAGCTTGTGTCAGGTAAAGTATTTTTTATTTAGGCGATTAATAATATTTTAGTAAGATCCTGAAAATGCTGTTTGTCGCGCGTTATAAAAGCAGCAGCTCGGCGGCTCGACTGGCCCGAGTGGCGAGTCAATCCCCGTAGACCCCCCATGTTAAAAAATCCAAACATTCGTTTTGGTTTCTATTAAATTTCCCCCTTTGACACTTCATGACAACTGTATGAGGGGTGATATTTTATAATGACACCCATTTAAATTATATTAAGGCTTAAAGTTGTGTTACTATCGACACTAAATAAGACATTTTGGTAAGAAAAGCCTCATTTTCCATTGAACCAAGTATCCTGCATCATAAATACATGTCTGGCATTCGTAGCAAAGCAAAATGCTTAAAAATCGGTTGAAAATGTCGTGCAAAATGATGATTTTAATTGTGGTTAGACCTCCTGCCTTGATAGAAACATGCTTTAGGAGGCATGGCCCAAAATTGTTGCAGCATCTACCTATTGCTCGAATGAACAGCAGCAGCCAAATGTTGTGTTTTTTTTTTTTTTTTTTTTTTTTTTTTTTTTTTTTTTTTTTTTTTTTTTTTTTTTTTTTTTTTTTTTGTGTGTGTGTGTGTGTGTGTGTGTGTGTGTGTGTGTGTGTGTGTATATATATATATATGGGATATTTTGGCTTCCCTTTTGTACAGTGAGAAGAAGTGGAGATGCATTGTCCAATGTAGACAGTTGCAAGCAGCAATTGAGGCGACCCAATTGGTAAACCAAATGTTTTCATGCATCATTTTCCTCCTTGTTAATGTCTTCCTAAACTAACTTTAAAAATAAAACTACTAAAATTTACCAGATCTATTACATTACACTGCAATATAACGTAGTCTCACTTTGCCAGACCCTCCTCCATAGCGCGTTGGAGGAGAGTCTGGCTACTCCACATAGCATTCGGGGATGGGAGGAAAACGTACTCTGGTTTAATGGCATTTCTTTAAACCAATCAGAATCGTCATGGGCGGTAAGCTCCGCACAGAGCCGCTGCAAAACACGGCTCTTAAACACGAAAAAATGTCCATGGTTAAAGGACATGAAAAACCTGTAACTGTGAATAACCATAACATTGTCATTTTCCCTATCCGGAATATTCTGCCTTAACTTTTGTACAGTGGGAGGAAGTGGAGACACATCTGTTTGGCTCGTGTGTATTTATACCCGTACACCTGTGTGTGTTTCAGAGTCATTGAGCCTCAGGCCTCGATCTCATGGACGGAGTCGTTCAACCCTCGGCTGGAGGGAAAGCGCTGCATTGTGGCGGTGATGGACTGCAGCAACCTCTGTCAGGTAACCTCCACACCTTCCTCTCTCTTATTACCAGCAGTGGAATGTAACAACAATCACTCAGGTACTGTACAACGTAACTGTGTTCAGACACATCTGGCCTCACGCAGTCTCCTGTCTTTTTGCGGTGCTTTTCCTGGGCAATTGCCCCCTGAAGTGCAAGTAGAATTTAAATATATGTATATGTAATTAGTAAACAAAAATGATGCTCAGGTGGTGCTACAACTTTACGTTCAGCATTTATTGAATAATTTGGAGTTGTCAAAGCATGCCATTTTATTGTGAAGCACAGAAGTACAGAAGTTGACGTTAATACGATTATCACCCCCGAAAAAAACAGCAGCGTCCGCCTGGCTAATTCACCAGTGTTAGCTTACTTTTGCCAGCTCTAGTAAAGATAAAGCTAAAGTAAATTGTTAACATGATATTCCCATAGAAAGGTAAGAAGCAGGGCTTGACATTAGCACCCGCCAAATGAGGGTAGATTTCGGCAGTGGCGGGTAACACAGTCACCCTCACGGGGTCAGCCCTATGTTCCCACAGCCCAATGGTCAGACAGCCCAATGGTCCCCAGAGCCCAATGGTCCCACCGCCCTATGGTCCCACCGCCCTATGGTCCCACCGCCCTATGGTCCCACATTTCTAAGAATTTGTTTTCATTGAAAATTAGGCCCTATGTTCCCACAGCCCTATGTTCCCACAAATGAGCAGGACATTGAAGCTTGCTACCCCCTCCCACAATCAAGAAAACAGAAAGAAGAGGGTAAGATAGCACCCATAATAGTGAGATTTACCAACAGAAGGTCTAAAATTAGCCTACTAAAAAAAGGGAAAATGCTCAAGGGGACCAATGTATTCTTAAATGAGTATCTTACAAAAAACAATGCTGAGTTAGCCTGGCGTGCCAGACAGCTGTGCAGAGAGAAAAAAATTAAGGGTACGTGGACCCGAAATTGTAAAGTTTATATACAAATGAATGGAACTCCCGAAACAGCTGAAGTGCAGCTAGTGAGAGGCCTAGAAGACCTAGGAAAATATAGAGGAAGATGAGGCCTTGTAGCTGAGGTAACAGTATGATATAGGCCACGAACACAAAACAAGCTTATGAACGTAAACCAAGATACAGATCCGGAAGTTATTTTTTTTAACAATTTAGACAATTGCAATTATTTTTCTGTGGACCAATTTAACAATGATATTAAAGTAGAAGACAACATTTCAATTATTCATTTCAATAGTTGTAGCCTAAATAAGAACTTCCAGGACATAGTTGATTACCTAAGTGAATTTAAGAGGCCTTTCAGTGTTATAACAATTTCTGAAACTTGGCTTGGGAATGGTAGGGGTGAGGAATATGAAATTCCAGGATATGGGTCAGAACACATAAACCGAACAGAAAAAGCAGGAGGAGGAACAGCGCTGTATGTAGATTGAAGATTAAATTGTAGCATAGTAGACAGGTTGACAGGGGCTGTGGAAAATGTTTGTGAATGCATATAACTATAGAGATTGTTATGAGGAACAGAAATATCATGATAAGCTGCGTTTATCGGGCTCCGAGTTATAATATAACTATGTTCAAGGATTGGATGGAATAAGTGTATGCAAAGACTGAACAGAAGGTCATGTTTATATGTGGGGACTTTAATATAGACTTACTGAATCCAAACAAGCAATCAGCGATAGACGATTTCATGGAAACTATTTATGCAATGAATCTATATCTCACAATAACAAAACCAAGTAGAATTACATCACATTCAGCCACAATTATAGATAATATATATTTGTGAATAGTATGGAGAATAAAGTAGTAAGTGGGCTTCTTGTGAAGGACATTACTGACCATCTACCAGTCTTTGCCATATACGACTGCAATCATAAATTAATGGAGGAGACCAACATTAGATACAGAAGAATAAGAACCGTTGAAGCCGTGAATGCATTCAGAGCAGATCTCATGTCTCACGTATGGAGTGATATCTTACAGGCCAAGGACGTAAATACCGCGTACGATACATTTCTTGACTCCTTTGTAGCACTTTACAACAAAAGCTGTCCAGTCATGCAAAGCAAATTGAAAAACAAAAGTAGGGATAAGCCTTGGCTCACTAGGAGTATATTGAATGCATGTAAAAAAAAAAAAAAAAAAACGAACCTTATGTACAAAGAATTTATTGAATATAGATCCACAGACAAAGAAATGAAATATAAAAGATACAAAGAAAAACTAACAACCATAATAAGAAAAAGTAAAAAGGAGTATTTTGACAATAAACTTCAATTAAAACAACATTAAGGGAACATGGGATATATAAAATAAAATTATCAGTAAAAAATCAACTGGTACCACATATTCTAATCATTTTATTGACAAGGGAAAAGTTGTTGATGACATGAATGCAGTGGCAGAAGGTTTTAATAAGTTTTTTGTAACAATCTGGCAGGGGAAATTATACCACCAGATGGGGGCAGTGCACAACAATTTTATGGAGCCAGAAATTTTGAATCAATGTTCCTTAGAAAAGTGGGAGAGAATGAGATAATTGAACTTGTAAATAAATTGAAAAACAAAAAAATCCACAGACTGGAATGGGATAGACATGACAACAGTAAAAGAAGTCATTTCAGACATCGTAGTGCCTCTGGCGTGCATTTGTAACCTATCATTCCAATTGGGCTGTTTCCCTGACAAAATGAAAACAGTAAAAGTAATTCCACTGTTCAAGGCCGGAGATAAAAAATTATATACAAATTATAGACCGGTCTCACTCTTATCTCAATTTTCAAAAATACTTGAAAAACTCTTTGTTGCAAGACTGGACTGCTTTGTGGAAAATATAAATCTATTAATTGATTGTCAATATGGATTTAGAGAAAAGAAGATCAACATCGATGGCTTTGATGGAACTTATGGAAAATCTTACAGGTGCAGTTGATGATAAGAAGTTTGCAGTGGGAGTGTTCATAGACCTCAGGAAAGCATTTGATACCATAGACCATGATATTATGTTGGAAAAAATGGAAAGGTTTGGAATCAGAGGTGTAGGTCTGGAATAGCTGAAGAGTTTCATCAAAAATAGGAGACAGTATGTACAAGTGGGAAATGCCATGTCCAAGTTAGGTAATATCACGTGTGGCGTGCCACAGGGTTCGATAATTGGACCAAAATTATTCATTATGTATATAAATGATATTTGGAACGTGTCCAATATATTGAAATATGTCAGTTTTGCAGATGATACTAACATTTTCTGTACAGACGACGGTTTACAAATGCTAATGGACAAGGTGACAATAGAACTAGGTAAATTGAAACTGTGGTTTGATGTAAACAAGTTATCTTTAAATTTGAAATAAAACAAAGTTTATGATTTTTGGAAATCGCAAAACACATTTAACAACTCGTGTAAGCTTATGGATAGAAACAGAAGAGTTAGTTTATGAACACACCTTTCTAGGGGTAATAATTGACCATAAAATCAGTTGGAAATCTCAAGTACACCATGTAAGATTCAAAATTTCCATTGGGGTGTTGAGTAACACTTCCTAAATTATAGCTCTATGAATACTCTCTACAGCACGCTGATACTACCATATTTAACGTACTGTGTTGAGATTTGGGGCAGTGCCTGTAAAACCACTCTACAGACAGTGTGCACAGTTCAGAAAAGAGCTATACGAATTGTGAATAATGTTGGCTTCAATTATCATACTAATTCTTTATTTCTTAAGTCAAACACACTGAAATTCATGGATCTGGTGAACCTAAATACTACGTTTAGTTCTGTATAAAGCCCGAAATAATCTACTTCCTCTCAACATTCAAACCATGTTTAGAGAAAGAGAAGGGGCTTACGCCCTCAGAGGCGACCTTAATTGGAAACAACCTACCAGTAACACAGTAATGAAAATGTGGCGTGAAGTTAAGGAACGCATTGCCAAGGGAATTAAAACATATTGGGAATGTTTTTAAATTTAAAAAGGGTTGAAAGACATGATACTAGATAAGTATAGAAATTGAGTAATATTATTGTGTGCGAAGGTGGATAATCATGTTGATGATAAACTATATTACCATTATGGTTGTCATCATTAACCATGATATTATTTACCTTAAGGTGGCAATGGTAATGTATATAGGCACTGACCCTTAATGGGTATATGTGGGTATGTATGTATGTATGTATGTATGTATGTATGTATGTATGTATAGGCATGTTTTAATTTGTTTTTAAAAATGTGACAAGGGGGGGCTTTATATAAGCTGAAGCTTCTGACCCTACCCTGTGGTTAGGACTAATAAATTCATTCATTCATTTCTAAGATTTTTCTTAAAATTAGGGTTAGGGTTAGGGTAGCATGCCTTTATATTGTAACACTGGCTGCTGGAGAAGCCTACTGTGCCGCCGCCCGACACAAGAACACAGCTATGATCCAGTGTGCGGCGGCGGCAGCAGCAGCAGCCCACGACCGGCGTACGGTGGCCCGTATGGTACATCAGACCAGCAAGCCGCGTGATTCCTTAAAGTGTCTCCCAGAGCTCCGTTCAGCGCATGCACGCAACATGGAAAACCGAGGCAAAAGTTACGTCTGTACAGGTCATAGACGGTATAAGGTATAGGTTTGTAGAAGAAGTACAGAGAGAGCTTCCCGTCCCAGAGGGCGCGTGCCAGCTGCTAAGTTACACGCGGGCGCTCTCTAAATCCCTTCTAACGACTTTCAACTAATGGTCTACACCCCTGCACCACCTAGCCTATGCAATAATAAGTTCTTTCTGTGTCTTATTCGGTTGCATGTTTTCATAAAGGATCTTTACACACATTATGAGAGCTGAATATTAGATAACTGCAGTGTTACATTTGATGCAGTCTTGATTTCTGTGTTTTTCTGGTGTAAATTTAAAGTACTTGTACTTTACTTGAGCATTTCCATGTTATACTGCTTTGTACTTCTTCTCCACTACATCTCAGAGGGAAATATTTGCCCTGTTGTGTTTTTTCAGGTGAGGGGAGTTGCTTGCGTCGACATCACGCCCTGAGATGATTGGTTCACAGAGCTGTGTGACCCCCCCGCCCCTCTCCATTTCCACCACGCCTCCACCAATCATAGCAGCTTCAAAACTGAGTGGGCGGAGCCGACAAACCAGAGCAAACCACGTCTTTGATGATTTTATTTCTTGTTTGACTTCAATGTACCCAAATCCCAGGGAATTCCGAGCTTTGATATTTGGCGCGACATTTTAAAATGAGTTTAGCTAGTTTAGTGAGGAAGCTCACATAGAGGAATAATAATAGATCCTTTTTAATAGCTGCGTTGGGCAAATTTGAGGCTTTCTAAAATGAGATTTGAGAACTAAAGTATGAGCAGATAACTGAGTTAGTCACCGCTGGATCAGTTTGGCAGCAGCTCTCCTCCATCACATCTCCGCTCGGGCATGAATTGAAATATTAATCATTACGCTTTTTAATAAATAAATGTCTCAGAGAGTCTCCTCTCAGTCTGGGACATGACATCTGTTTAAAGTGACTATATGTAAATTTTTAATGTTTCTGAAGCTCTGTCCTTTTTCATACAACAGTCTTCATTGACCTGTAACCGCAAACGAGCCCAACAGTAAAAAGAACGCTAATTTCTATGTTTTTTACCACATAATCATCATTTTAATGTTTGGATGAAAATTTTTTTGGGTGATTGTAGTCTTTTTTTTTTTTTTCCTTTCACTGCTGAACCTTTCCTACCAACAATAAAGCATTTTCAAAACCACTGAAGGTGTCACAGAACATTATTTCCACATCCATCAAAATTGAGGACAAGTCAAAGTTGCGGAGGAAGTACTCGGCAGCGGCGGAGCTAGAAAGTCTGGTGGCATGGGAAGACGGCACGCGGGAATCCCCCAAACGCTTTAGGGTTACCTTTTGTTGACCATAACTACTGATAAAATAAGACATTTGTAAATCTTTACATATCTAACCAATAGAACATAAACAGAAAATAGCCATGACCTATTTTACTCCGTGATATGACGTGTTATGCTACTGTACTGCAAGTTATATGGATGGGGAATAAAAACATAGCATGTGGTCCAGGGAGAACTGCAGGCCTACCCTCTTCATCCCGTGTCATCTCCCTCTTCCTGATCACTCCATGCCTCTGTCACTCTTTGTGAATCTGCAGCCTCCTCTTCCTCCGTCACATTCAATTCTTCTTTCTCCTCTTTTCCTTCACTTATTTCGTCATCCCCTTCTGTGGCCTTCTCCTGCCCTGACCCTCCTTGTCTCTCCAGGTCACTGCCTTCTCCTTACTTCATTTCCCTCGTACTTGTCGTCCTTTCGCAAAGCAAACTGGCAACATCCCCGCTTTTAGCTTTCGTTTTCATTAAAAGGCCTCAGCTAATCGCTCCAACTGTACAGCGGCCTGCAAGAGTCAAGACGTTAAAAGCTCTGGTTTATCCTTGCAATACATTACACTGTAGGTCCATGTAGCTAATAAGTCTAACAAAAGTAGATCTGCCCCTGGTAGGCAGAGATTATATGGCACAGGTAAAGCAGGTTAGATGCAAATCAGATGGAACACACGAGGAAATAAACTGGAATGCACAACTCTAGTGACTGCGCGGTGCCACTACCACTCTATAGCTGAGACGAAGATGTGGCCAGCAGTGAGTGGTTGCTACGGTGCAGCGTTGATTAGTGGACGGAATAGCAGGTGTGCAGCTGGGAGCAGGTGAACCAGCTTGGCACCAATCAGGACCTGGTGAATCACCACGGCAACAACACAACTTTTACCTGTAACCACACACTTTAACTTCAATAAACGTCCTGAATACGTTCTCCACCAGTGGTTAGTGCATCATGTTCAGGTCAACAAGTAAAAAAGCCGAACATCAGACGTTTCTGAAATCATATCTTAAATAGTGACTAGTTGAACTTTTGTTACATCTATTTCAGAAGTTAAATACCCTCACATGACATTATTAAATACTGGAAACGTGACAGCAGTGACCTTATGCTGCGTTCATGTGGTGTCGGACAGGTCGGAAAGACGAGTTGGAGAACGCTCGTGAACAACCGGTGAAGTTAGAACGACAACTGGGTAAAGATTTTGTTGCCTGACTTGCTGACTTGACGTCATGTCATCACCATGGCGGGCGGGAGGTCATATAGTCGGGATGAATAAGTTAACAAGTTTCAGATGCATCGTTGCATTTCGAGTGTTGCATACGGTAACTTTGAATGGACCGTGAGCGAAACCGGGTATCCCGGTCACTGTGTCACGAGCCAAAGAAGGAGTTTGTTGTAGCAACCAACGTGATAATAATAATAATAATAATAATAATAATAATATCGTAGATTTAAATTGCGCATTACATGAAACCCAAGGATGCTTTACACAAGTACAGGGGGACAAAAAGAAAACAGTTGGCTAACGCAAACACGGACTAAAACCAAGAAGAAAAAACGAGGGCTGAATGGAAGGGGGACATACAACCACACTGCACAATTTAAAGTTATCTCATGAATGAAATAGATATATTACATACCTGCGGGCCAATTCAGGGTCGGTTTTGAATCATTTACAATCCCCCAACTGTCTCCATCCGTTGAAAACACGACCAAAGTTGACTCAGTTTTTCGCCCGTAGTCTGTGTCACTCCCCCTTTTAGCTTTATGTCACGGTTTCAGCAGGAGGACCTAAATGCAAGACTCTTTCAGGGAGATGTGCAGAACTAACAAACTGTATTTGGACTCTACAACTTACCAACTCACAACTACATACGAACAGGACCCACAGGAACAAACAGAGAGAGACGAACTGACAAGAGGCAAAGGAACAGAGGGGTGTAGAAATACACGGACCAATGAACAGAAAGACAGAGGATTGGACAAGACCGTAACGAGGAACAGGTGAGAGCAGAAACGGAGGGAAACTAACGAGACAATTGGGAACAGGTGAGAGCAGAACTAGAGGGAAACTAACAAGACAGGAAGTGCAGACCAAATAAGGGGATGGGCGGAGACAAAGACACATGACAGACAGGTAACCGCAGAACACATGGAACACAGCAACAAGCACAAATCACAACACAATACACAAAATGGCCACAAGAGTGGCACAAAGGCAGTCAGTCACAGCCGGATCCTGACAAAGTTCTTTGTTTTTTTTTTTGTTCCTGTGATGGCCCTTCACCAGTATCAGCCATAGCTACATCAGATAACTCCTAAAATAAAATTAAAACACAACTAGGCCTATATAAATAAATCTCCTGCTGCCTTTTACCTGTCTGGATATGCTAGCACAGGCTTTTTCCGGTGTCACACCGAAATCTGTGACCGGTCAGGGTGTGTGACTGTAGCGCCGGTCTGCCTGCTGTAAATCATTTTATGACTTTACGGGAAAAATCAGACCCGGGCAGATTTCCTTTTGGTGCCCCACGATGCTCTGTACTCGGCTCATAATAACATCTTCTCAGCTAACTGGAACTGTAAAGGCTGGTCGATTGTTTGCTGTAATTTTGTAAGATATCATGTGAATTGTTGTACGTAAGTTTTTTAAACAATAGCATACAATCCGGTTTTTGTCCGAAGTTAAAGGTGTGTAAAAAGACAAAATGGAAGAAATAGAAAGTATTACAATGGCAAGAAAAAGTATGTCAACCTTTTGGAATTTCATGGTTTTCTGGATAAATTTGTCATAAAATATGATCTGATCTTCATCTAAGTCAAGGCTATTGACAAACAATGTGTCTAAAATAATAGCACATTTGTTTGATCTTTCATGTCTTTATTGAGAACAGCCAATTAAAAAAACCTCAACCCTTGAATTAATGACCTCAAAAAAGCTAATTGGAGTCAGGTTTGAGCACACCTGGAGTCTCGTTAAGATAATGAGTTTGGAGGTGTGGACTACAGCTACTTTGACGGATAAACCCGCCACCCCCCCCCCAAACTTTTGGAGTTTGCTCTGCACAAGAACACGCTTATGTGAGCCATGCCTCGCCAAAAACGAGCTTTCAGAGGATCTGCGATCGAGAATAGTTGATTTACATAAAGCTGGCAAGGGTTACAAAGTTATTTCAAATCCACTAGTCTACAGATAGGCAAACAAGCTACAAATGGAGACCCTTTGGGACTGTTGCTACTCTACACCAAGAGCACAACGAAGACTCATCAATGAGGCCAAGAAATAATCCCGAATGACAGCCAAAGATTTAACCAGTTATTAATTCTAAGCGTTCACTTACTTTTTCCACTGCCATTTTGAATATAGATTTAGATATAGTCTAGAGCAGTGGTTCCCAACCTGGGGTCCGGGCACCCCTCAGGGGGGCGGCAAAGATCACAGGGGGGGCGCAAGTCTTTATCTGGTTTGAGGTTGAGGTAAAAAAAAATAATAATATTTGCACATCTTAAACAAATTATGATAATACACTAGAATATATAATGTGTACAAAAGTCTGTATGAAAACTACATGTTTTTGTTCTCGCTTAAAATTGTAGGCAGGATACTTAGTAGGCAAAACCTCCGGGACCTCTTAACCTGGGACCCTTGCTGTCATCAGGTCAGCTGCTAGCTGCTATCACCTCGTTTTTCCTGCCGCCACGGCATCACTATTTTATGAATGAAACATGGCGGAGAAACGTAAAAGTGCTGATAACTCCTCTGTATCAAAAAAGAAAATAAGGCTTTATCTCGAGACTTACTTCAACTTTGTTTCGGGTAGGGGGCTCAGCTTTTTTTAGACATGAGTGGGGGGGGCGCCAAGGAAAAAAGGTTGGGAACCACTGGTCTAGAGTATGCCCTTTACAGTGATATTAAGTCCTTTTGCTATGACTAAGTCTAGAGTATGCCCTTTATTGTGGGTGGGTCCGGGAACATGCTGAATGAAGTCAAATGCCTCCAATAGGGAGATGTAGTTTTGAGCATCGGAGTCTGTTGTCATCGATTGTTTCCGTTTTATTTTTCAACTTTACAGACCCATTGACAATGTCAGATTTATACTATGATAAGATGTTGGGCTCTATTATTATGATCTTTATTTAGGGAGGGCCATTGAACGCAAGCTCTCTTTTCCAATGACGCCCTGATACACTTGACAGTCTTAGCCATGCCATTCCAACCAACTGTTGTCATTAAATTGTCAATTACACTTACACACTTACACACACACACACACACACACACACTTCCACAAACACACACACACACACACACACACACACACAACGCTAATCTCAGGCACGTGTCGTGCAGAGAATTTCTAATAAGGGGAGAACTTCCACTCTCTGGATACTTCCGGCTTCTTCAGTTCCACTCTGGTTCCATATGAAGGCGCTCACAGGCCAGTGCAGAATGAATGGGACTCTATGGAGCTATACCCCTCAAAATCCACTTTTCTCAGGATATCATTTTTTGTCTAGTAATTTGAATGCTGCATTCGAAAGGTGAGGCAAAGAATATACACACTGCTGGGTGTTTGATTTTTTAAAGTGGCTTTTTTGATCTAAAAAGCCTTTTAAAATGTCAATGACGTCATACACATCGTACGGCCAGAGATACTGCTTTACGGCAAGCTCTGAGTCGCTCTCTCTGTTAATACACATGCTAGAAAGAGGTTTGCTAACGTTTTAAAGACCACGCCGAAATATTCACTCTGAAATTCTGGTTCCGCTTCGGATGCCGTCAAGCAGGTTCTCTGGTCGTAATCAGTCCTTCACTGACCAATCAGCATTCATTAGCAGCATGCTAGCGTGTTATGGGCAACAACGACTCAACCTGTAAGAAATTACTCGTTCATTCAACTTTCGACCTATAACCCATGTTGAACTTGCAAAAACTACAATCAAATCTGAGATTTCTCAACGACAATCAGGCGAAAGAGACACATTTAGCCGTCTAGCTCCATAGAGTCTTGTAGTTATACCTTGCTTGACTTAGAAGCACATTACCCTCCCCCAGCTGAAGACAGGCAGGTGACTGGAATCTCTATTTTCAAATCTTCATGTTAAATTTATATTTAAAATAAGGCTAATATCTTGTTTAAAACCACCTGGAGCATACCTGTGCTTTAGCTGAGGCCCGTTCCAGAAAGCAGGTTTAGTGAAAACTCTGAGTTTGTTAACCCTGAGATGAGGGAAACTCTGGGTTTTCCGTTCCAGAAAGAGAGGTAACTTAACCTCGGAGTCAGTTACTATGGTAACTGAGTCTGTGAACCTAACCTGGTCGGGAGCAGGTTTTCTTCAAGAAACCTCGAGTTTCTCTCAGTCTCCTCCCACTGAGAGGGAGGAGAAACTCATTTCCTCATTCATTCATTCAGTCTGTATCAGGCGCATTTTAATGCAGTTTTATCTGCATGAATAAAAAAAACTTATTGGTTTATGTTAGGCAGACTATAAAAGTTTTTTTTCTCAAACATGTCATGTCCTTTTGTCGACGATCCCGTTGATGAAAAAGCTGTATTAATTCAGAGAGTTTACGTCGGGAGATGATATTGAGTGTTTTCATTTCCACATAACCGATTTGAGAGGTATTTTTATCACAGTCCATTAGATATGTATCACTAACATCAACCATCGTGGACACAACCAGTGAGAGCCATTAAAAAGAAATACATGATTATACTTATAATTCTGTTAATGATCATGGTGCTGCAGCCTCAGAATGGGAATAGTATAGTTTACTTTTTCGCCCGCAGGATTGCACCTGAATAAAATTATAAAGTGTAGCCTACAATTCACCAGTAGCCTATTATAAGTTAACTGTGATTAAATATGAAATGAATACACTGTTAATGCGTACGCATTGACTCGAGCCGCAGTTTTCTCCCACACCAATTCTCTCTCTTTTGCAGCAGCAGCCGCTGTCTTGCTTTTTTAACGAAACACATGTTCAAACTCGCCGTTTGTGCGCATGAGTATTTCCGCCGACCCGTTTGTTTGTGGTTGTTACCATGGTGAATCGTAGAATCATGGCTCCATTCATACTGCCTTTTGTGCACGCGCGTAACCCTGAGTGAACCTACTCCGAGTTGATTGAACCAACTCATATCAGCTGTTCTGGAACCGAAAACTCAGAGTTTCCCATCTCAGGGTAAATCAACTCAGACATCAGGGTTAGACTCAGAGTTTGTTAAACCTCCTACCTGGAACGGGCCTCTGATGTGTTTAAACAATCACTCCAAGCTTTGGACCCTCACCACCATGAAGATAACAATTATTTAACTTATCTTTAATAAAATGAGCTAAAACATGATTCATGGTGCTAGTTCTAGCATTAACTAACTAACATTGGATTGTTAAACATATTCTTTAAAAATGAAACTTATTTAAAAAATAAAGCCTACCCAATCAAGCACCAAACAAAGGCTGGCCTCAGCTGCTCTCTCAGGTGGGTCTGACTGCAGCAAGAAAAGATCCAGGTGAGCTTCCCTCCCCTATTTATAGACTCTGCCCCCTTTGCCTGGATCCTAGTGCTGTCTCTTGCCTTCCCTATCACAAAAATAAAACAGGAAACAGAAATATACAATCCACAGAGCACACAGTCAACTAGGATAAACAGGAACACACAATGAACAGGGAAATAAGGGAAAAGAAATATACAAACAGGGAACAGAAATATGCAGGATATACAAAGAAAACAGGAACCAGTAACAGAAACATACAAACAGGCAACAGTCAGACACTTAGAATAATATTCTGAGCCTGTTAGCGGCAAAAACAGAACTTTAAAACACAGACACAACAGGGAGAATAAATCCATCCAATCAAGTCACAAATAATCAGCATGTGGCCTGGTTTTATTTTATTCATTTTGCATTCAGTTGTTCCACATTCCCAGACATTTAAAAAACCCTAAGTACATTACGCACTAGACCGGTTGCAATCTTTACACATTATTATTTTTTTATTTTTTATTATTATTTGGGCATTTTAGGCCTTTATTTTATAGGACAGCTGAAGACATGAAAGGGGAGAGAGAGGGGGAACGACACACAGCAAAGCGCTCTACCAACTGAGCTACCCATTTCAATATTCACAGTATTATATTGATAGAAATATCATTAAAACAATGCTGTGTATTGTAAATAACATAATGATGTATACTTAAAATATCTGTGTAAGTAGTAAAACAACCCAGCAAGCAATTTTGCGTCTAATAGACGTCTAATAGCCGTCTAAACACAGCCCAGACGTCTAGGCTAAAACGAGGCTAATTTTGGGCTGTCTGTGAAAATCTAATAGACGTCTAAACATAGCCCAAGAATAGACGGCTATTGAATGACTACATATATACGTCTAATAAACGTCTAACCATAGCCCAAGAATAGACAATTAGACAGCTATTGAACGACTATATATATACATCTAATAGACATCTAACCATAGCCCAAGAATAGACTAGTCATCATTTAGACGGCTATTAAACGACTACATATAAACGTCTAATAGACAGGCAATATGGGTCTAGGTTAAAACAAGGCTAATTTTGGGCTGTCAGTGAAAATCTAATAGACGTCTAACCATAGCCCAAAAATAGACCAGTCATCAATTACACTACATTTAAATGTAATAGACAACAAAATGAAGCATAAGGATTCTTTTCACTCAAATATAACAGGTTCTCAAATGAAAATCCATCCAAACTAATTGAATATAAAGGATTTATTTAGAATATTAACAACTTAGAAAACAAACATAAAAATGATCAAATAAAATATTGTAAAATATGTACAAAACAACTTAAGGTGCAAAATGTATTATCTTTGTCCATATCCACCACCCCTGCCTCTCCCTGGTGCTTGTTTGAAATGTCCAGAAATTGCATTTTTAATTTCCCATTCATTTGCCGGTTGGAAAGTTGGTCATCACTGCATTTCGCTCTGCCAAATGAAAAAAAAAAAAATGACTGCTCAAGAAAAGCATTGTTGACAATCATTTTTAACTAATTACAGTCATTCACTTTTGCTTGTATGCACACTAGAGCTGGCCAATATAGAGTTAACGGAATATAGATTCAGAATATATAATTTTAATCAATATTATTAATAAATGAATATCAATAATTGAAATTTTTTGCCTGCATAATGGTGATGCAAACACTTTTATATGTGTGTGTGTGTGTGTGTGTGTGTGTGTGCATGCGTGCGCGTGTGCATCCCTAAAATATGTGTGTATATTGTCTAACAAACAGTTCCTTTTAAAAATCCGGACTGAATCGAACCGAAAGCCTCATACCGAATGGTTCAATACGTGTATCGTTACACCCCTAAAATATGTGTGTGTGTATTTTTTATATATATATACAGTGCCTTGCGAAAGTATTCGGCCCCCTTGAACTTTTCGACCTTTTGCCACATTTCAGGCCTCAAACATAAAGATATAAAACTGTATTTTTTTGTGAAGAATCAACAACAAGTGGGACACAATCATGAAGTGGAACGAAATTTATTGGATATTTCAAACCTTTTAAACAAATAAAAAACTGAAATATTGGGCGTGCAAAATTATTCAGCCCCTTAAGTTAATACTTTGTAGCGCCACCTTTGCCGCGATTACAGCTGTAAGTCGCTGGGTATGTCTCTATCAGTTTTGCACATCGGAGACTGACATTTTTGCCCATTCCTCCTTGCAAAACAGCTCGAGCTCAGTGAGGTTGATGGAGAGCGTTTGTGAACAGCAGTTTTCAGTTCTTTCCACAGATTCTCGATTGGATTCAGGTCTGGACTTTGACTTGGCCATTCTAACACCTGGATATGTTTATTTGTGAACCATTCCATTGTAGATTTTGCTTTATGTTTTGGATCATTGTCTTGTTGGAAGACAAATCTCCGTCCCAGTCTCAGGTCTTTTGCAGACTCCATCAGGTTTTCTTCCAGAATGGTCCTGTATTTGGCTCCATCCATCTTCCCATCAATTTTAACCATCTTCCCTGTCCCTGCTGAAGAAAAGCAGGCCCAAACCATGATGCTGCCACCACCATGTTTGACAGTGGGGATGGTGTGTTCAGGGTGATGAGCTGTGTTGCTTTTACGCCAAACATAACGTTTTGCATTGTTGCCAAAAGTTCGATTTTGGTTTCATCTGACCAGAGCACCTTCTTCCACATGTTTGGTGTGTCTCCCAGGTGGATTTTGGCAAACTTTAAAACGCCACTTTTTATGGATATCTTTAAGAAATGGCTTTCTTCTTGCCACTCTTCCATAAAGGCCAGATTTGTGCAGTATACGACTGATTGTTGTCCTATGGACAGAGTCTCCCACCTCAGCTGTAGATCTCTGCAGTTCATCCAGAGTGATCATGGGCCTCTTGGCTGCATCTCTGATCAGTCTTCTCATTGTATGAGCTGAAAGTTTAGAGGGATGGCCGGGTCTTCGTAGATTTGTAGTGGTCTGATACTCCTTCCATTTCAATATTATCGCTTGCACAGTGCTCCTTGGGATGTTTAAAGCTTCGGAAATCTTTTTGTATCCAAATCCAGCTTTAAACTTCTCCACAACAGTATCTCGGACCTGCCTGGTGTGTCCCTTGTTCTTCATGATGCTCTCTGCGCTTTTACACGGACCTCTGAGACTATCACAGAGCAGGTGCATTTATACGGAGACTTGATTACACACAGCTGGATTCTATTTATCATCATTAGTCATTTAGGTCAACATTGGATCATTCAGAGATCCTCACTGAACTTCTGGAGAGAGTTTGCTGCACTGAAAGTAAAGGGGCTGAATAATTTTTTGCGCCCCACTTTTTCAGTTTTTATTTGTTAAAAAAGTTTGAAATAGCCAATGAATTTCGTTCCACTTCATAATTGGGACCCACTTGTTGTTGATTCTTCACAAAAAATTACAGTTTTGTATCTTTATGTTTGAGGCCTGAAATGTGGCAAAAGGTCAAAACGTTCAAGGGGGCCGAATACTTTCGCAAGGCACTGTATATATATATATATATATATATATATATATATATATATACACACATACATACATACATACATACACACATACATACATACATACATACACACATATATATATATATATATATATATATATATATATACATACATACATACATACATACATACATACACACACACACACACACACACACACACACACACACACACACACACACACACACACACACACACACACACACACACACATACTTCAGATGCTAAATCCTCTAAATGCCAATTTTCTTCTAAAATGAACATGATCAAACTCTTATATTTTGGATCAGTAATTTCACATTAATGACAATAGTTTTTTTTTAAATTGACATTAAAGTGAAAAAAAAAACACACACACACACACAGAGAGAGAGAGAGAATCACTGTTATTTAGCATAAACAGACACACATACCTCTGATGACTGAGAATAAGGCAGTTGATTGAAAAGATCTTTTCTGTAGTGGACCTCCTCCTTTCATGTTAAACGTGGACATCAGGGAATTTGTGAAAACACTAAAGTATAATACAAAATAAAGTGGTTAACAATTGCAGTTAAAGCATTAACATTTCATAACATTTAAATCTCTGATTTGCGTAGTGACTACATGAAATTCTTATTCAGTATCGACACCAGAAGGTTTGATAAATGTTGCATAATATGTTGGCTTTACCTGTCCAGCATTCTTCTTGTGCTATCCTTTAAGTTTTTCCCTCCAATTTTACATAACTGTGTCACCTGAACAACACAAGCCAATGTCAGTACTTTGCAGGTAGTATTACAGTATATGCTTCATTTTACCAATATTTCCCAACCTTAAAGGTTGATGCCCATTAACCTACAATTTTTCCATCACTGACCCTATAAAACTCTTATTTCAGCAGATACAATTTTAATACTGCTGCATACTTTTTATAATTGTTCAAATTATATCAAGCATTATTCTATAAGTATTGCCAAGTCAAATAGAATTGTTTCAACTCAATCTTAATGTACAAGGATATTGTGTTTTTTTTTTGACTCATAGTCTCTTAGTATGCACAAAAAAAAACATGTTTCAGTCATAAATTGCATATTATATTTCAAATTAATTATAGAATTACAAATATGAGCATTTTACTGTGGAAAAATTGCTTTGGAGTGTTTTTTTTTTTACCATTGCTGTCCGTGTATTCCCACTTTCCAGCTGCCTCTCTAGGTACTTAAACTCGTCTTCACTGCCCAAGGTTGACAAGTGGAACCCAGTTTCTGGTTCCACAATTTTCCCTATTCTTCGCATTTCTTCTTTTATTTCTAAAAGTTGTGTTAAAACCTTTTTTTGAAATCCTAAATTCAACAAAGGCATTGTGTTAATTTCAAGTACCATACAAAACAAATGATTAACAAATCACTTCCTCCTCATCAATAGTGGAAAACAAAGAAAAGAACTGTGGCCATCTATCAACCAGAAGATTAAAGATAAAGTGGAGAATCTTTATTTACTCCCACGGTCATTATTCCGGAAAATTGCAAAAGATATTATAGTAACAATTTATTTATACTTACTTTTCTCTGTCATTGGAAACCTGTCTTGCTTTTCTGTTAAAAAACACACAAAAAAACAAGTAAGCAGATATGCCCAAAAAAAAACCCCACATGATTCTCCTAATAAATTGGGAGAAATAAGTTACAACCATAGATATAGAACAATAGATATGACATGACGTCATCATTTATGGCATAACTGTCCGCCATCTTACTAGGGTACTGTTTACAATTGTCACCTATGGCAGCAATATGGTTATCAGCTGTGCAGCACCTAACTGCTTTACCAGAAGGACCAAAGAGACCCAGGAGGCTGCCATCACTTTCCACACGTCAGTAGGAGTAGATAGAGTATTTTTTCTCTTCTTTTTTTAATTATAAATACAGAAAAGTTGGTGAACTAGGTAGCTAGCTAGTTACGTTGCCTAGCAACTGTTAACAGACCGGCTGAGATGTCAGTTATTGGTGATTGCTAGCTAGCTCTTAACATCATTTATGAACAGCAAACATCGTTTTAGTTGATTGATTTTTACCTCAAATAAGACATTTAGTAACGTTAACGTTATAACAGTTTTTTTTAACACGTTGTTAATATTGACATACATACATTGACTGCTGCGGCTGATTTCACTCAATCTGTGTTAAGTTTTCAGTTAAATTAAAGTTAACGACAAGTACTGTAACGTTACACGTAGAGTAAAGTTACGTTACACAAATCAACAGTAGCCACACCAGCAACACGGAGCCTAACAGACCAGCCGCACTTAACGGTACATTTTCACCAGCTGACGTTAGCTCCCCAAACATTAGCCATGTTGAATCCTGCTGTCAGTCATCATATATTAACTATTCTATTAACTATATATTGTTGTCAGCTTACCTCATGCCTTTACACGATTTTCCTTTCAGTAAAACAAATTAAAACTTAATAATCCATGTCTTGACGAGGTAAAGTAACTTCCAGAAAGCGTTCCTACTTCAGCAGCAAGTCTCCGCATTACTATCGTAAATGTAATTTCCATAACGTTAGCGCAATGAAAATTGCGACAAGTCCATCAGCAGTTCTGGTAAAGTCATTATAGTCTTTATCAACAAAAACTCATTGAAGCTAGCGAAGCTCTTAAACTACTCCACTCATCGTCAAAACAAACTCCATGCCGGTGACAGTAAGAAAACAAACGCTAAACAGGAAGTAATAATAATAATAATAAATTGAATTTATATAGCGCTTTTCATGGACTCAAAGTCGCTTTACAGGGCAGGGTAGATTATAAAAACATAACAAAACAAAACGAGCAAACAAAACAAGTAGAACAAAACAAGATACAGATGAAAAAGGGAGGGGGGCAGGTGGACTATGGGTAGGCTGAGGTGAAGAGATGGGTCTTGAGGCGGGACTGGAAGATGGTGAGGGACTCAGAGGTGCGGATCTCTTGGGGGAGGGAGTTCCAGAGCCTGGGAGCTGCTCTGGAGAAGGCTCTGTCCCCAAAACAGCGCAGGTTGGACTTTTGGATGGAGAGGAGACCGGCTGAGGTGGATCTGAGGGACCGTGAGGGTTGGTAAGGGGAGAGGAGGTCAGTGAGGTATGAGGGGGCCAGATGGTGGAGGGCTTTATAGGTGAGGACCAGGATTTTGTAGGTGATCCGGTGGGAAATGGGAAGCCAGTGGAGTTGTTTTAGGACTGGAGTGATGTGGTGCCAGGATTTGGAGCAGGTAATGAGGCGGGCGGCTGAGTTCTGGACCAGTTGGAGTCGGTTGATGTTGGTAGAGCTGATGCCGAGGAGAAGTGAGTTGCAGTAGTCCAGTCGGGAGGAGATGAAGGCGTGAATGAGTCTTTCAGCAGCGGGGGGTGTGAGAGAGGGTCTGATTTTGGCGATGTTGCGGAGGTGAAAGAAGGAGGTTTTAATGACTTGACGGATGTGAGGCTCAAGGGAGAGGGTGGAATCAAAGATAACGCCAAGGTTGCGGGCCTGGGGAGATGGGGGAGACAATGGTGCCGTCGATGGTGAGAGTGGGGTTATTGGTTTTGCTGAGTGTGGATTTGGAGCCGATCAGAAGGAATTCTGTTTTGTCGCTGTTGAGTTTGAGGAAGTTGTGTTGCATCCAGGTTTTAATAGCTGACAGACAGGAGTTGATGTGGGAGAGGGAGGGATTGTGGGGGATTTGGTGCTGAGGTAGATCTGGGGGTCGTCAGCATAGCAGTGGAAGTCCAGGTTGAAGTGGCGGAGTATCTGACCAAGAGGGAGGATGTAGATGATGAAGAGGGAGGGGGCCAAGCACGGAGCCTTGGGGAACACCTTGAGTGACTGTGGCTGTGGCAGAGGTGTGGTTGTGGAGAGAGATGAAATGGGATCTGTTGGAAAGGTAGGAGGGGGCGCCAGCTGAGTGCAGTAACCTCGATACCGAGGTCTTTGAGTCTGGTGAGCAGGATGTTATGGCTCACAGTATCGAAGGCTGCACTCAGGTCGAGGAGGATGAGGATGTTGAGGGAACCGGTGTCAGCAAAGGTGAGGAGGTCGTTGAGGACTTTGAGGAGAGCGGTTTCTGTGCTGTGTAGGGGGCGAAAACCAGATTGGAGAGGTTCGAATAGGTTATTGGCAAGAAGATGGGTTTGTAGTTGTGAGGCGACTATGCGTTCCAGGGTTTTAGACAGAAAGGGGAGGTTGGATATTTGGCGGTAGTTGTTGAGAGAGGAGGGATCCAGACCAGGTTTTTTAAGGATTGGGGTGACAGCGGCAGTTTTGAAAGCAGAGGGGACAGTTCCAAGGGACAGTGAGGAGTTGAAGAGGTTAGTGAGGTAGGGGCATAGGACCGGGAGGCAGGACTTCAGAAGTGGAGTAGGGAGGGGGTCAAGGGAGCAGGTAGTGGGTTTGGAAGAGCTGATGAGTTTGGAGATTTCAGGAGGAGTGACTGGGTTAAACTGGGAGAGGAGGAAGTGTGGAGGAGGGGTCGGGAGGTCTGGAGGGATGGAGAGAGGAGGGTCCAAGGTAGGTGCTGGAGTAGATCCTGGAAGGTCAGATACAGGGGATAGGGATTTGTAAATGAGATTGATTTTGTCAGTGAAAAAGTGGAGGAATGAGTTGCAGAGATCCGGAGTAGAGGTAAGGAGGCTGTTGGTCCGAGGAAGTAGCGGGGTTGATGGGAAATGTGGTCTTATAGTTGAGATTGACATTAAAAAATATTGTTTAATGTATATTAGCCATTCAGAATACCAAAGACAGTTTTTACATATTAAGTTCATGCAAAATTGAAAAAATAAAATTATTACCTGCAATATAAATTCAAAATTATGAGATTATCTTCATAATTGAACACATTACTTGTTCTCTTGGAGCTATATCAATCAAAATTCCACCCAAATCTCTATTTTTTGTTTCTTTCTAGAAAGGCACAGTTGTCTTACAGTCATTACTTTGAATTAAAACCACTATTGATGTATTGGTAGAAAAATATAAGGATAATAAAGACAACATGAGCCTCTCTCCCCATTGATTCCAATGGAAGCAATTCTAAAACTTATCCCTGGTAAGATGGCCGCCAAGTGCTTCCATCCTGGAATGGCAAGTCAGAATTACATGTCATATCTATTGTTCTATATCTATGGTTACAACGCCCACATAAATGTTCAATCATTGACACATTAAAAATAAAAGTTATTTATTTATAACAGAGGATGCTCCTTGACTGAGCTTAACGGGCATAAGCTCACCTCATAAGTATGTCCATACTAACCTTGGGTGTTTCTGACTTGAGGACTTTGGTGCTCTGTCCTGGAAGCTGCTGTTAAGTAACAATATATTATTATTTTAACTATTCAGGTCAGAATCTGACAACTTTGGAAAAACATGTCCATACTAACTTTGGGGGTTTCTGACTTGAGGACTTCTAGATTGGCGCTCAGTCCTGCAAGCTGTAATTAGTACTAATATATTAGTATTTGGATTATTCAGATCAGTATCTGACAACTCTAGAAAAGCATGTCCATACTAACCTTGGGAAATTCTGATTTGAGGAGTCCTGGATTGGCGCTCAGTCATGGAAGCTGTAATTAAGTGCCAATATATTAGTATTTGGACTATTTAGATCAGAATCTGACAACTCTAGAAAAGCATGTCCATACTAACCTTGAGGGTTTCTAACTTGAGGACTTCTAGATTGGCGCTCAGTCCTGGAAGCTGTAATTAAGTGCCAACATATTAGTATTTGGACTATTCAGATCAGAATCTGACAAATCTAAAAAAACCATATTCCTACTTACCTTGAGGGTTTCTAACTTGAGGACTTCTAGACTGGCGCTCAGTCCTGGAAGCTGTAATTAAGTGCCAATATATTAGTATTTGGACTATTCAGATCAGAATCTGACAACTCTAGAAAAGCATGTCCATACTAACCTTGAGGGTTTCTAACTTGAGGACTTCTAGATTGGCGCTCAGTCCTGGAAGCTGTAATTAAGTGCCAACATATTAGTATTTGGACTATTCAGATCAGAATCTGACAAATCTAAAAAAACATATTCCTACTTACCTTGAGGGTTTCTAACTTGAGGACTTCTAGACTGGCGCTCAGTCCTGGAAGCTGTAATTAAGTGCCAATATATTAGTATTTGGACTATTCAGATCAGAATCTGACAACTCTAGAAAAGCATGTCCATACTAACCTTGAGGGTTTCTAACTTGAGGACTTCTAGATTGGCGCTCAGTCCTGGAAGCTGTAATTAAGTGCCAACATATTAGTATTTGGACTATTCAGATCAGAATCTGACAAATCTAAAAAAAACATATTCCTACTTACCTTGAGGGTTTCTAACTTGAGGACCTAACATATAAAGCTAACTGCACCATATCATAATAAACAGAATTTACAGTTAGGTGTGTCTATATTATATATCCTACTTGATTGTGTAGACATTTCGTGGTCATCCAATGGTCTCAGAGCACCTAATGAAAGATTTCAGTAAGTAATTCTTTTCAATACTACACTTCGGTTACATTGTGGATATTATGCAAGCAAGTTTAAACTTTAAAACAATTTTCTAGACAAGAAAATGTGAAAAAATTACTAATTTATATTTGCAACAAGTCTACTTGCAAGGTTTTGTAGTAGGTGGAGTTGAAAAAAGGTCCTCAGAAAAGATTTCTGCTGGATCTAGCAAAATAAGAAAATTCATATGAATTTTTTTTAAAAGTAAAATGATTTACACAGAATGCCTAAAATTCACCCACTCAAAATTAGAGACTTTAAGCTTTTGTTTGTTATTGTTCTTGGACATACACTATTTACAATTTTAAGACAAGTGATTGAAGCAGCAATGAGAATGTCTTATAGGGCAAACACAAATTAAGGAAATGGCCAATATCCATAACCCCTTAATTTACAAGTACTATTAATGACCTTACCCATTTTTGAATGGACCATCTTCATCGGCTTACTCTCCTTCTTATTTTTTAGTACTGAAAAGAATAGTATTAGCATAAATTAATTTTAATTTTTAAAAATACACAATCAAAAATACAAGTTAATTAAAATTAAACTTCTGTGGACATGGCCAAAATAATAAATATACTATAATGTGTTTTGCGTACCTGAGGCAGTGCTAGGTTTGGAGGCTGTATCATATTTTTTGGGTGGCTCAGGGAAAGTACAAACTATAACATGAAAGGAATATATTAAAATAAGGTAAATGAGACATGAAACAATTATGTTTTATCTAAAATATAGTATTTCTTAAAGCAATCATATATTATGCAAAAACATTCAATGGAACAGCCACATAATTCTGACTAACAGCACAGAACATGGACCGTTATTGCTCGTGAAATGTTCACATGCCACCTGATGATCTTTAATAACAAATAAGGTGATTAAAAATGGCCTATTTTGAAATTTAAATGTATAATAATTTGGTATATTACATAATATGTAATCATATTAATAATAATAATAGAAATGGTGTTAAAGAAAAAATAATAACAGCACAACTACCTCGTCGGTTCTGTGGTGGTGGTGATGGGATCAAGGACTCTGATGAGCTCATATCTAAAAACATGGTATTAAATTAATTCTGAGATTTTGACCTGCATCAACAAAGTTGTAGAATAAACTAAAAGGTGAAAATGGCACTTACCTTGGATGTAGTCTGCATAATTTTTCTTTTTCGGTGCACGCCTCAGTCCTTGAGACATAATGGCCTGTGGATTGGACAAATTTAAAGATTAATAACCTTAATCAAATACAAGAACGATGAGACATGTATTTTTTTTTTTTATTTATCTGGCATATAAGTCAGTATTTTAATTGACGTCGGCAATATTCTCACCCATAAAAATTAACTGACAAGACCGGATCAAGCTTCAGTTCATCTTAAAGACATGGAGAAGAGGGAATATGGCAAATCCCTGTGCATGTGGTAAACACACAGCCTTCCTTTGCAGATGCTTTGCCTTTAAAAGCTTCCTCTTTGCTCTGCTAATGTCATTGTCCATCACATATATGATGTTAATCAGCTTTGACTCACAAGGTAGATCAAACAGCTGCATTGTGAACTTTGGGTCGGTAACATCCACAACCAACATCCCATCTTGACGCTTTTCCCTCACAAACACAATTTGCTCAGTCTCTAACAGGAAGCAGTGATTTGGTGCCTTGGCTGATATGGAGTACGGTTTGCGCTTCAATTGCTTCATATATTCCCCTGTATTTGCTTTTTCGGCCAATCTTTTACTGACCTGGGCGACTGGATTTTTGCTATGTCTAACCATTTTTTTTATGGACTGCAGGTGGTTCTCAAATGGAAAGCAGGACAACTCATTCAAGGAGCATTTGAAGTTAAAAACATCATCAGCAATGTGTTTGATGGAGTGTATGTTGTATGTTGGGAAAGTTTCCCCATATAGTTCAGAACAGGTATCTACAAAGTGTTCCAGCAGGTTTTGGGCATATACCAGGTAGTGTTCTCTTCTGGCATCATCATCATCCAAGAGAATAGACATACCAATTGTTAATGACAGGAAATGATGACAATGGTCCTGAGACAGAACATCCTGCAACACAAGTGGTCCTGTGTACAGCAGAAATTGCCGTAGTTCAGTTGCTTTCCAGCGATCAAGTTCGGTCAGAGATCTTGGCTGCCTGGCAAACTCTGCCGGCATTGCACCTTTCAGTTGTACCAACTTATTGTTGATTTTTTCACTCTGTTCTTTTTTCAACCTGCAAATATCTGGGCCTCGCAATAAAAATGTAAGTAATCTTTTCACAGCTCCTAGAAAAATTAGGTGCATGTGGTCTAGAGGAAATTGTGTGACACATTTGATTCCAAGTTGGGCTAGAGGTGTAGGTTCCTTCTGATGGTTTGGGTACTGCAACTGACTGAATTTATCATCAGTGATTTTCTCACAAGACACTTTATTTAAGTGGACAACCCTTCCCTCAACTGATGTGGCCACTGACAAACAACGCTCACATTGTAAATACAGTACATTATGGCCTTTGATGCACTTCAGAAATGCTCTTGCTGGAGCATCACATATGAATGCTCGCAGAGTTACTTTGTGCACTGTGGTTTTGTGTGGGACACCATTTTCCATAAGCACCTGCAATTCTGCTATTAAATCAAGCAGATAGTCATGAACAGGGTCGGGCTTGCTATTGCCATAATATAGAGCCACCAGAAATGGATCAAAAGTAGAAAATTTAGCTAGAATGGGCCAAAAATGGGTTTTACTGGACTTGAATATTGGCAGACCATCTATATTGATAGTAAGGTCAACAGAGCCTGCAAACCATGTGTTTTGTGAAAGGAACTGGAGAATACCCGGCTCTAAGCCATGGTATGTGTACTGGCCACCACATATGTTTTTAATTTCAAATCCAGAAGGGGTTTGTAGCAGTGTTCTGCTATCTTTTGGAAGTGTATGTCCATGTGTTCTCAAAATTCCTAGCAGTGCATTTAACGCAGCATGTGTCTGACTTGTTGTTGTTGCCCATTCAGCCAAATCAGTGTGTAATGATGGTGTGTCATCGCAATCAGAAGAATCAATCTCTGTATTAGAGTCACTGGAATCAGCAGTTTCCTTGTATCCGTAATCTAAATTTGATGGATCCTCTTCATCTACAATCAAAGAAGGACACTCCCCAGACACATCTCCTTGTGTGAAAGGACCCTCCCCAGACACATTTCCTTGTGTGGATGGACCCTCCCCAGACACATCTCCTTGTGTGGATGGACCCTCCCCAGACACATCTCCTTGTAACGGTACATCCAAATCTAGATATCCATCCAAGTTGCTACTTGATGCAGCAAGAGCATTAACTCGATCTCTCAATCGACGCCATTCTCTTAGATATTTAGGATCCATAACTGTTGAATATGATAATAAAATTAACATTATAATTGATTATGTAACAATGTTATCCCAAGATATGTCTGACTACTATCATAATGTGTTTTGAAACTGAAATACAGTATATTTTTAATTATTCTAATGAAGGTGAAAACAGGGATAGTTCACTTTAAAATTAAATTTTGGTATGTTTTAGCTTACCTTAAGGGCATCCAAGATGTTTTTTTTTTCTGCAGTAGTTTAAATTGATGATATTTTTAGGTCAAACTGTTCTTGTCAGTCATGTATAATGCAGGTCTAGCCTATATGGTCACTTTCTGAAAGAGCATGCACAGAGAAGTACAAATTAAACAATTCCCCATCGTAAGTACACATTGATGGCCTAAGATTTATCTACTATTATCTCATCTAAGAACAAAAATATATTGGTATCTTTAATAATAATAAAAATTGTAATGATAAGTTTTATAGTTTCATGCTTACCACCTTGAATTTAGATATATTTTAAATTAAGGGCACACAGTTGCAATAACACATGCTGGTAACGTTAACTTGCTGGAGAAAAATAGTAGCCTAACCTACTCTGCAATGCAATGTTAATGTTAAAATGTCACGGTTTCTACACATTCTAAAAACTAACTAATGAATTAGTGATTAAACAATAAAAATAACAAAAAGAACACGCATACTTACAAGATCGAAATAGAAATTTTCACAGAGTGCCGCTCGCCCGTTGCTCTTCTCTCCGACAGCTGCCTCGTGTAATAAAATTTAAAATGGCGGAAATGTTTATCGCGAGATCTGGCTAAAGTGATAGTCGCGCAATGCCAATGTCATTAGTGTTTCGATTGTGCCATCTAGCGGTTGAGAAATGCAATTGCATTTAATTTAAAATGAAATGATAGTCAAATAATATCGTAGATTGTGTATGAATGTTACGTTTATGTGTAACAGCAAACATTGCTGTGTGAGCAAAAACATTTTTGAGACTAATATTCTTATACTATTCTTTTACTATATTGCTGGTCTGAATCAGGGCTATAGCCAAGCCGTAAGTAGACCAGATGACTCAGGTGGGCTAAAGCAGACCGCAGCCGTCCAATTCAGAGCTAATACGTGACTATAGATCGACCATGTCGTGAAATGACGCATTGAACTTTGTAGATATCATTACCAATGCGAACATGATGGGATATCAACCATTTCATGCACTGTCTGGCCAAAAACTACAATTAATAATGTTTGACTAAAAGTGGGCTACAATATAGCCGGGTCTGAATATGAGCTAAATCGTGGCTACGCATAGCCTACACATATAACATGTAAAATAAAGCAAACAAACAACTTGTAATTGCAGTTGACTTTGCTTACATGATGGAATATCATACATCTCACAATTTATTTTTGAAAAAAATACATTTATTCAGATTAAATGTTATTTGGGCTAAAAGTGGGTTACACATAGCCGGGCTATATCGGGTCTATATTTAACCGAGACGTTGAAATGACGGCTATTGCTTGCTGGGAATACAAACCCCCAAAAATGCTTTTTAAGTTTAGGAACATTTGGAGTCCCCCCTCCCTTGCCTCACAGTGGTTTGGTCCACTGCCTGCTGTACGGTAGGAGGATCTGCACTCGACTCACAGTCACATCGGGTAGTGACAGGAATGTAGTGAGTAGGCTGTTCAAGGCTATTTTATTCACATTAAACATTGGATGAAGTTTTTCTTTTCTCAAATAGAAATGATGCTGAGTAATTATTGAATAATAATAATGTAATGTTACTTTGCTTGTTTAATAGCTTGTTGGATAGAATTGCACCCACTACAACTAACGTCACCACGGCGATGAGCCTAACGTTATGTGTGTGAACTGATATAAGGGTTAATATTGAAGATCTAGAATTGTGTTTGAAGTGGCTGATGAGTGGGTTTGCTGCAGTTAAATATATATATCCGCTGTCCCAGACATTTCTTTTATATGGGGACACTTTTTCAAAATAAGTCATTATGTTTTAAGGTATTTTTTTTAATAGTAATCAATGTCCGTTACATTCAAGCCATTGCTTAATGAGTTAATACAAAGCTAATTAAGCAACATGGCATCATGACTTTGCGTAAACATACGTGCCACTTTCCTAAAGCCAAATGGCGCGTTATCTGTAGGCATTTTGAGCTATCCACGTGTACGTCTACGCTGTATACAGCGGATGTAAACATACTGATCGCGAGAACGTGCCGTCCTATCGTGAGAAGAGCGTCACACGTGTGTAAAAAAATAAATAAAATTTTTTTTAAAAGTTGGATTTAGGAAAAGAACATTGGGAAAAATAAATGACAAAAACACGATGCTGACCAACGTGACACGCTTAGGAAAATAATAAATGGTTGGGTTTAGGAAAGAAACATGGGGGAAGGCTTAAAAAATAAACTGTTGAAAAACACCACAAGCGGGACGCGATCCCCGTTCTCCTGGGTGAAAGTCCTGTGTTTTAGCCATCCGCGAACTTACGTCCTTTCATACTACTCGCTACTGTGAAAATTCACACATAATGTAGGCCAATGGCGGCCGTACGGCGTTGATAAACACGCTAAAAAGCGATAATGCGTCTTGATAACACGCCAAAATGGCATGCAAATTGGCGTGCGAGCGACCAGCCACTCACTCTTCTGACCTACCAAGTAAAGAGAGCACTACACAACATCAACTGTAATAAAGCAACAGGGCCTGATGGGGTTCCAGGGCGAGTGCTGAAGGAATGCTCTGACCAGCTCGCTCCAGTATTTACAGGCATTTTTAACCTGTCACTACAGCAAGCCATAGTCCCCACCTGTTTGAAAACCGCCACTAAAATCCCTGTACCAAAAACCTCAGCTATCACAAGCCTGAATGATTACCGGCCAGTGGCACTCACGCCAGTGATCATGAAATGCTTTGAGAGACTGGTACTGCCCCACATCAAGGCCCACATCCCTCCTGACTTCGATCAATATCAATTTGCATACAGGACCAACAGATCCACTGATGACGCCATCTCAGTAGCACTGCACACAGCCCTCACACACCTGGAAACCCCCAACAGCTATGTTAGGATGCTATTTATTGACTATAGCTCTGCATTCAACTCCATCAACCCAGACAAATTGACTAATAAACTACAAACACTGGGTCTAGGAGACCTTCTCTGCCGATGGATCAAAGACTTCCTCACTAATAGACCCCAGCGTGTCAGGATCAGCCATCATACCTCCTCTAGCATTATTCTCAACACCGGCGTCCCCCAGGGCTGTGTCCTCAGTCCAGTCCTTTATTCACTCTTCACCCACGACTGCACCTCCTCCCACAACTCCAACACCCTCATCAAATTTGCTGATGACACAACCATAGTTGGACTCATATCAGACAATAACGAAATAGCTTACAGGAAAGAAGTCCAGACCCTGTCAGCTTGGTGTAAGGACAATGACCTCAATCTCAACACCAAGAAGACAAAAGAAATAATAATTGACTACAGAAGGAACAAAATAAACCACAACGGACTGTGTATCAACGGGAAGGAGGTGGAGAGGGTGGCAAGTTTTAAGTTCTCGGGAGTGCACATTGCAGAGGACCATACCATTAAAAAAGCCCAGCAGAAGATGTTCTTCCTGAGGACCCTGAAGCGTAATGGGTTCCCTCAGGAACTCCTGATGCGCTTTTATCGCTGCACTATTGAGAGCACCCTGACATACTGCTGCCCCGTGTGGCACTCCAGCTGCACTGCAGCAGACAGAAAGGACCTGCAGCGGGTTGTCAAGACGGCTGAGAGAATAATTAGCACCCCCCTACCAAACCTGAGTGAACAAAACTCAAGCCGTCTTCTTACACGGGCCACAAACATCAGGCAGGACACATCGCACCCCGGACACTCCCTGTTCACCACCCTCCCCTCAGGCAGACTGAGAACCCCCAGTACATGTACAAATAGACTTCGAAACAGCTTCTTCCCCTGAGCTGTGAACATATTACAAAAATCACACATACAGCCACGCATACAAACATAAAAATCTCTCACCCCCTCAGTGCAATCGTATTCTGTGCAATAACTGCTGTGACAGTTTTTAGCTGTTTTATCTATTTATTGAGAATGTGTTAGTGGTAGTGTTAGTGTATGTGTTTATGTGTGCGTGTACTTGTATGTATGTATGTATGAATGTATGTATGTATGCATACTCTGTATGCATATGTATGTATGCGAGTATTTATGTATATATGTGCGTGCGCACGCATGTATGGATGTGTATGTGTATATGGGTGTAGCTATATTTTTATCTTTATTTTATTTTTTTTTACTCTATGCTGCTATTTGGAGAGGATTGCTCCAAAAGAATTTTGTTGTATTGCATACAATGACAATAAAGATATCTATCTATCTATCTATCTATCTATCTATCTATCTATCTATCTATCTATCTATCTATCTATCTATCTATCTATCTATCTAAAAAGCGATTATGCGTCTTGATAACACGCCAAAATGGCATGCAAATTGGCGTGTCATCCCGTGTGGCTACTAGCAACTGCGTGGAGGAGAGGTGGGGTGCACAATCACGGGAGGCTTGTATCATGTGGACGCGCCGACAGTTTTGTTGTCATTACTTAGAATTCCTCATGGGGGCGACAGAAACTACGCACTCTAGCTTTAACTGGCACGTGACATGTAACAATCTAACGTCTAATGTATCAACAATCCACGCAACCGTCTTCACGCACTCATAGCAAAAGGTTTTGAGGCGTGCTTGCGTTTGGACTAAAAAATGTGGTACATGTGGCCGGGTTGGCTCAGGGGGTATAGCAATTTAACAACATTGTAGTAAATATTTTCGGTGCGTCAAAAAGCCAATAAGATACCAGCAGACAAGATACTCAAGCACAAATTAGTCTATAAAAAGTCACCAAAATGATCTATTTGAACCTCATAATTAAATCCAAAATCGGGGGAAAACTGCAAAAAGGTTCCCTTTCACTAGGCTGGCTACAGCCCTGATAAAACCGATATGACAGTTTCTGTTCTACTGTGTGCAGTAGTCGCATACCCCTCCTCAGCCTCTCGGTGTTAACTTTAAACAGGATGTTTTCACCACAGCCGGTTTATTCACAGCAGACGGCCATTGAGGCTTCAGCCTGCAGACAACCATGAAGGCAACTCTTCTTATCCTCCGTGAGTACAGACGACAACCATTCAGTAACAAACCAAAGTCACTTAAGGACAGTGCTGGGCAAGTTACTTCCAACATGTGATACATTATTGATTACTAGTTACTGTCATTTGAGAGTAATTAGTTATGTTACAATGTTACTGCCTCTGAATTGTAATGCTTTACACTACTTTTGCGTTACAGGCAGGTAGCTTGTGAATTTCACCACGGGATCAATAGTCATCTTTATCCACTGTATACAGTACAGGCCAAAAGTTTGGACACACCTTCTCATTCAATGTGTTTCTTTATTTTAATGACTATTTACATTGTATATTCTCACTGAAGGCATCAAAACTATGAATGAACACATATGGAATTATGTACTTAACAAAAAAGTGTGAAATAACTGAAAACATGTCTTATATTTTAGATTCTTCAAAGTAGCCACCCTTTGCTTTTTTGATAACTCTGCAAACCCTTGGTGTTCTCTCAATGAGCTTCATGAGGTAGTCACCTGAAATGGTTTTACCTTCACAGGTGTGCTTTGTCAGGGTTAATTAGTGGAATTATTTCCCTTATTAATAAAAAAGCAAAGGGTGGCTACTTTGAAGAATCTAAAATATAAGACATGTTTTCAGTTATTTCACACTTTTTTGTTAAGTACATAATTCCATGTGTGTTCATTCATAGTTTTGATTCCTTCAGTGAGAATCTACAATGTAAATAGTCATGAAAATAAAAAGAACGCATTGAATGAGAAGGTGTGTCCAAACTTTTGGCCTGTACTGTACATTATCATTTATTTATATTATTTTGTATTATTAATCTGAAGCCGCAAAGTAACTAAAGCTATAAAATAAATAGTTAAGTAAAACGTACAATACCTGACTCTGAATTGTGGTGGACTAGAAGTAGCTTAACAAGTAGGATTAAATTAAAATACTCAATTAAAAGCCCCTTACAATTGAATCAAAATAGCCTACAATATAGTTACTTCCCACTGCTGATAAAATGTAAAATGTATTTATGTGTAGCAAGACTAAACATTAATTCCCGACATGTTATCTGTCAGTTGCTCGATCACATTGCTGTTGTCACTGACAGGACACCGATGTCCCTAGCCCAACCGTCTCTGGTTCTGGCTCTGACCGCGGGGAACAGTGGCGGGACAGCTCGCTTCAACGCAGCATAAATATCTCATAATAACTGATACATAATGTCCATGTCGCAAATGTATCCGTCTCTGCAGTCATTTCAACCATTGAACACAGCAAAAGGAAATAGTCAGACTTTTTTTCTCTGTGCCAAAATGCCAAAAAACACCACTAAATGTCAGGTTGAATGTGTTGTAACTTGCATTACTGAGATTAAAACGGGTATAATATTACCAAAATTGTATTAGTATTGTATTAGTATTAGTATATTACTGTGTTATATTACTGCATCACAGCAAAAAGGAATACATTACTGTAAGTGCGTCACTTTTGTAACGCTTTAACTCCCAACACTGCTTAAGGATGTACGTTTGTTTTTGGTAGATTATTTCAAAAGAAATCAAAAGATGCTGAAGATGCCGATCTGATGCCATCAAGTGCCATGAAGTTATTAAAAGTTTGAACTAATATTTATGAAGCTGAACATTTGAGTGTGATTTGGATGAACGTTCAAAGGTTTTCTGCACTCACCAAGAACTGACTGGGACTGTTTTTTTCAGTGTTGTTTAGCGCCTGCAAGACGTCTGACCACCATCAAGGTAAGATTCAAGCCTTACGTGTGTGTGTGTGTATGATGGATTAATTCTTTCAGAGGACTTCAAAAGGGGGCCCGGTACCCCTAGGGGGTCCTCAGTAACTGCAGGGGGCTACCAAATTATTGTTTGATAGTTTAAAAAAATAAATGTATCAATATGTCTGAAAATATACATTAACATGAATCCAACATATTATTTGTAATGATGTAGCCAGGTAGCCATCCACAGATACAGTTAAGCTTAAGGATTGACTGTTCCACATTTTAACATTAAAACATGATGTGTAAATATGTGAATATGTGAAATCATTATTATTTTAATAGCTTAGTTTTGTATGCACCATAAACAAAGTTACATTTCAAAGCTCTAGGCTGCCCACCATGTTATTGTAGGCCCCATTTAAAATAAGGTCTCCCTCTTTTTCAGCGAGTCCTTGTGTTGCGAGAAGCCTGTCATTGATTGAAAGGGTTAAGTTCCTTATTCATTCTTGTCGTTTCCTTTTAACTTCCCGTTTATGGATAAGCGATCGTCTCATGTTTCTCACACCTAAACAAACAACACAACAGCTCGAAAAGTACTAGAAATCTTTCCAGAATTTATTTCTGGATGTATTTTACTTCATGTGACTTTCCATTCATGTACATTTTGCCATTATATGTACATATATTTAATAGTATATCCTTCACTATACATACACATACATATATATATAACACCACCATACACATACACACACATATACAATATACCACATATACATATACTATACACATAACACATATACATATACATATTTATATGACATATATATATATATATATATACACACACACATATATATATATATATATATATATATATATATATATACTACACACACACATATATATATATATATATATACACACACATATATACACATATATATATATATACACACACATATATATATATATACACACATATATATATATACACATACACACATATATATATATACACACACACATATATATATATATACACACACACATATATATATATATACACACACACATATATATATACACACACACATATATATATATACACACACACATATATATATATATATATATATATATATACACACATATATATATATACAATCTGTTTACAATCTGTAAAATAACAGAAAAACTTTACCCAGACTTTGTACTGTAATTAAAAATAATAATTTTGAATGTAGCTACAGCATTTTCTGTTATTTAAAATTGGCTTGCACAAAGCAGCTCAGTTAGTAAACTTCTGAAAATATATCTCCTATTTAATTAATTTAAGCTTTTTTCAAAGCCTTTTTCAACGCTTTAAACACTTTTTTGTGCGCTCGCTGATCCAATTGCTGGTTAATAATTTACGATAACGGTGTTGTGAATAGCTCACTACGTTAGCTACACTGTAAAACTTTTCACCGCCTCTAGGGGTGGCAGCAAAGGAGTAGGTCAGGTTATGATATTTTTTAAATTAAAATTTTACTTAGTTTTTATTTTATGTTAGTTTTGACTTTTAGATTTCATTTTAGTTTAGTTAGTTTGCAGAGTGTGTTTGCTAGATTTAGTTTAATTGCAGTTTGTTTTTGTCAGGGCCAGGTATAAATGTCTCAGAAGTATGAAGCTAAATATACATACAGAATACATAGTTGAACAATTACGGAAAAGGATTAGGGCCACATGTAAAAAAAAGTCCTGGTAACACTTTACAATAAGATACACAAAAAAATAGGTAGTTAATGATTAGTTACTGTTTTTGAAGAGGGTAGTTACCCTTTTTCAGAAGGGTAATGAATGGTTAGTTACCCTTTTTCAGAAGGGTAACGAATGGTTAGTTACCCTTTTTGAAAAGGGTAGTTACCCTTTTTCAGAAGGGTAACGAATGGTTAGTTACCCATTTCAGAAGGGTAACGAATGGTTAGTCAAAGGGTAACTAACCATTCGTTACCCTTCTGAAAAGGGTAACTACCCTTTTCAAAAAGGGTAACTAACCATTCGTTACCCTTCTGAAAAAGGGTAACTACCCTTTCAAAAACAGTAACTAATCATTAACTACCTATTTTTTTGTGTACCTTATTGTGAAGTGTTACCAGATTAAAGTCAGAAGACTTTATTCTCAGAATTCTGAATTTTATTATAAAAAAAAAGCCTTTTTCTATTCTTTTTTTTTTAAACTTAATTATTTTTTAGTTCTGACTTTTTCTGACAGAACTCAAATACATTTTTCACATTGTGGCCCAAATCGTCTTCCGTAGGGAATTGCCATAATGTTTAATCTTTGCGCTACTTTAGCGTCTGATGTGAAGCAGTCACAGCACAACGCCATGCCATAGCAAGTCTGTTCAATTTCTGTGGTCCAATGTCACGAAGAGTTGATGGAAATTTGAGGCGGATGGGCTGCTCAACAGTGCATCGCACCTCTTATGAGATGCTACTTTCGTGAGATGCGGGCGTCTGAAAGCATAGATGTGTGGGCTCGGAACATTGTCACCCCCGGTCTGTGGTTAAGCTAACAAAAGCTTGTTAGTTTTGCTTTTGATTTTTTCTATTTGTTGCAGAACCTTCTTTGTTAGTCATGGTAATGTACTTATTTCAACAAAGGGTGATACAGTACTTTTTGGTTACACTTCACTTGAAGGTATCTACATAAGAGTGACATGACACTGTCATGAATGTGTCATAAACATTATAAACAAGTCATAAACGTGTATGACATAACACTTCTGTCATTAAGTGTCATTCGGTTTTTGTTATAAGTTAGGGTTAGGGTTAGGGTTAAGGTTCATGTGTCATGACACTGTCATGTCACTCTTATGTAGCTACCTTCAAGTAAAGGGTTACCTACTTTTTTACTGCACTACATTCATTTGAGAACTGGAGTTACTCTGCCGATTAAAATGTTACGAAACGTATGATCAGCTGAGGCTAGTTCAGCAGGTATTTGGTCATATATAAAAAAAAATTTAAAAGTTAAAAAATCTGACATTAAAATGTTGACCTGATGAAAAGTCAGAGAATCACCAGAGTTATCGCAGTTCATCCTGAGGGGAACATGAATGATGAACCACATTCCATTACAATCCATCCAAGAGTTGTTGACATTGACCAATGTGGTAGTGCTTGGCACACTAAGAGAACTACTTCTTAGATTGCTCTCCTCAGTACACATCCATTGAAGTGTATTGCAGGAGAAACAGGTATCAAACTTAACCAGCATTTCTCTTAACCCTTGTGTGGTCCTTCGGGTCCCAGTGACCCGAAGGACCACACAAGGATTATGTACTTCCCTTTACTTTGTTGAGAATTGCTCTCTAAACCCTGTTTGTGTAAAGTAAGTAAGTAAAGTTTATTTCTAGAACACAGTTTAAGCTGACCAAAATGCTGTACAAACAAAAACTAAGGTGCTGTATTAACCCTTGTTTAGAGAGCAATTCTCAACAAAGTAAACGGAAGTACATAATCCTTGTGTTGTCCTTCGGGTCACTGGGACCCGAAGGACAACACAAGGGTTAAACACATCCTCAGCATTACATCAATCCGGCTCAGTCTAGTATCTGAAAGTATGATGGAGTGAGCTTTTTCAAAAGAAATAAAGCAAAATGTAAAGTGATGCTACCATGTCCTAAAAAGGCAAGGCAGTCCAGAAAACAGGCGGTGCAAAAATGTTATATATTCTCTCTCTCTCTCTCTCTCTCTCTCTCTCTCTCTCTCTCTCTCTCTCAAGTCTCTGTGACCCTCACTCATAACAGGTCTCAGTATTTCGAGTATGAGAAAATGTCGGTGGGCTGTGGTAAATGGACGGCGTGGAGATACACAACAGACGGGTCAGTTCCCCTCCACACATATCACAGATGAAAGCAAAGCTGCTTTTTTTATGTGCTGTAGCACATCAACACTGAACCCAGAATGCTTTGCTCCTCATTGATAGTCTCTTTCCCCTGCTTTATTGTCCACTTTAAAATAAAGGGTCCATAATTTACTTAATGAACATCATGCTAGCTAGATAGATAGATAGATAGATAGATAGATAGATAGATAGATAGATAGATAGATAGATAGATAGATAGATAGATAGATAAACCTTTATTGGGCTTACACAGAGACCCATACAATTAAAATTGTGAGTGCCAAATGATAAATAGCTAAAACCAGGAATAATTTAAGACATTATACACTTAGGACAGGACAGGTAAAATATTGCACATCATGTATGATATTGCAACATATTGCAAATGTATTAGCTGTATCATAGCTAGGCGGAACGAGGGAGAGAATATCATTGCAGTATTGAGTAATTGGAGCTCAGAAGCAATTTTGTAATTCTCTAAATTTCTGATCCTCTGAATAAATACAGAAAATTGGAAAAACAGGTTAAAGATCCAATTTTTTTTATTTGTCAAGGCGGAAAAAAATTAAAAATTGGATATTGGAACCTATTGTTTTTCCAAATGTCTGTTTGTGCTTAGAAAATTGAACTGATAAGCGTTACACTGACCGCTGTCTTCCCATGTCACAGTCATCAGAGAACTTGCGGGAATTGGGGTGTATAGATAATTGAAATCTGATTTGACAGACCTTTTTTTTTTTTTTAGACACAAAGGGCTAGATTTATCAAGCCGTTTGCGCCTGTTTCCAGGCGCTAATTGGTCGCAAAGACGGACGTAACTGATGCGGGCTATTTACAAACAGGGCGCACTTGGGTAAAATCGCAGATTGTCTGCCACAAGAGCGAGAAGAGACAAGTTGCGCTTTCAATATGCGTTCGTGGGAGGGTCGTGGGGAAAGTGGGAGTTCCACCCAAAAAGGTGGGAGTATAAGCGCAAAGTGCGCCGAATTATATATTCTGTGGTATTTACAAAGACTGTCAGTAAGAGCGCGTCTCTATTCTGCGGGGGGGGGGAATTCTCCGCCTCTTAAAAGCAGTTCTAAACCAGCCGCAGTCGAGTTTCCTCGTAGACCTTTATGCCGCTGGTGAAATGGCAACGGTAATCTGAGCAAGACAAAGACATAGGCGAGGCTGAAAATATCGTTAACACAAAAATTACACTTTCAGTGAACACAACATCATTTAGCGTTACAGATCAAGCAGCCATGCAATATTAGAGTTACTGGAAGAAATCAAAGATGAAATTGAATCTCCCCCATTCCAGCAGTTGTTAAACTCCTCGCTATATTACAAATATATCGGCATCAGGATCATTTCAAACAGTCATAGCATCAGCTGTTGGAATATCGCAGTCTGCACTCAGCCATATCATAGCACCAGTAGCGCTTTGCTACAGCGCAATTTACGGTATAGTGGGCGGAGAAAGACGCTGATTGCCTGATGGGTGTCAGGGTTGATAAATACTACGCAAAATGTGGAAGCATAGCGTGCGCTATTACCGAACTCGCATAAACAGACGCAGCGCAAACTGCGCCAGTGTTAGTAAATCTGGCCCAAAGTGCTTTCAGTAGCAAGAAACAGACATGGATGAAACGGGGTCAAACACAACAGAGAATACAGGAGACCGTAAACAACAAGGAAAGAGTGACATTTATATTTTTACATTTTTCAAACGTTCTTTTATCAACATTTTCTTCAAATGCTATAAAATTGAATAAAACACCCCAATTTAAAGGACGTAGTGAACTGATCAGAGCGTTGTCTGGAACCATCTACGTCATTTCTTTTTTTTTTTGACAGGTTGATTGAGAGAAACCCAAATTTCTGATATAGAAACGTTTTGGAAATGGGTCAAATTTGACCCGAGCGGTTAATAAAAACTGAATTATTTCCACATTTGTAAATGACAAATGAACCGCTGTGTTCCCAGCCTGAAGCTGTCCCAGTGTGCACTGGGCTGGGGAGACCAGGTTTCCTCGAACTGCGACATGAAAGCGGTCAAACTGTCCGACAGCGGGGTGTACTGGTGTGAATCTAAACACGGAGACAGCAGCCACACTGTCAACATCACCATAACTGGTAAGATTCAGAGAATCATAAACCACACGTACACTTCCTCTTCTTCCTCTTCCTCTTTTGGGGCACTCTTTCTTCTACTACTACTTGAATTTCTGCTTTGGCATCGATGGGACACACATGTGACCCTGATATGGTGCAATTTGTGAAATAAACAAAACTCAAGACAATAAAATAGTTATAGTGCTGCCTGCAAACCTATAACAGCCTAGTATCCATTCTGAATTAAATTTAAAAAAATTACACTTTTGCAACGCTTTTCTTCCGGTGATTGACGTTTTTGACACTTCTTTTCCAATGTTATTGTTGATTTCTTTTTTTTTTTTCTTTTTTTTAACTGTTGACGTGTTTTTCCACTACCACCAGTACTGTACACACGCCACGGACACCAACTTATTACCCACTAGTGTTACACTTATTTTTTCGGAATTCATGGTCAATAAACCTAGTTGGATTTTTAAATTGTACCTAAGTTTTGAGTCCAAAAAGCTGAAATTATGATTTATTTTGACTAATATTAGAGGAATGTATGCTGATGGATAATCAAAGACTCGTGTATGTCAAAGCTGAGTAAGAATACCATTTATAAACCATATTTTTTTTAAATAAAGGCCTAAGGAGGAGATGTAATTCCCCCCACTTAGCACTGCAATTCTCTACCTGATCGGTCAGTCTAAAGCAGGGGTGTCAAACTCATTTTAACAGAGAATCACACCAAGGGCCAGACATGGAGAGTTTGACGTGCTTTTGTTACTGCATGTCACTTTTTTTTAACATTTTGTTAGCTTTTTTCTTCATTTTTGTTCCGACATTTTTTTGGCTTTCTCAGACATTTGTCACCTTCTTGTAAATTAGTTGCTTTTTCCGACATTTTTGTACACTTTGGCGCATTTTTGTTGACATGAAGCCCTACAAAAGTCATCAAAAGAGTTCCTTAGCCATCATAGAATTTAGCAAATCAAGCAAAACTCTGGGCGTTTCCCGATATGTGTTCTTCTATTGACTTGTGTTCTTGTGTCCCTGTAAAACGTCATCTCGTGTTGCCAAAGAACTGTCCCAATACACAAGTTCGCATTTCGCCAAGAACAGTTAAAATTCCCGGATGTATTCTTGACACGCCCATTTACCGAGGACACATTGGTTGGTAACTTGTATGAACTTTGCAGCACCTGTATTCCAACAATTATTTCGGCATTCAATAGGGTGATCAGACGTCCCAAAAAATTCGGGACAGTCCCGAAATCCAAGCAGTTGTCCCGAATCCCGAATCCTGCCCTAATTGTCCCGAAAATTAGAGCAAAGTCTCAAAAGCAGACTCTTGAGTATTTTTTATTTATTTATTTATTTTTTGACTCTCGAGTAGTTCTAGTCTGATTGAACATTAAAAACTGTTCATGGTGATTGAGTCATCCTGCAGCCACTTAATTAAAGGAATACGCCACCGGAATGCATGTCGAAATTCTAGCAGCGATGTTTCCCCATTGGAATGAATGGCAAACAGAGCTATAGCTAGCTTCCTCGTAACGAGACCTCTCCAGCTCACAAAAAATGATGAAATTGTAATCGATCAAAAACGTTAGCTTTGTAAGACCATAGAGTATGTGTTATATAAATGCCATCGGCTGCTCACTGGCTGCAAGTTGCAACGCAAATTTTCATTCATTCATTTTTGAAATGGAGGCTCAGGCTGGTGTCCCGGGACCCGATCAAGATCAACACGTAGCTAAAAAGCAAAAATGTCTCTGCAGGTACCGGGAGGACTGGGTAGGGGAATACCCCTGGATTACTGCAGTTTTCCGCGATGCAAACAAAGCGTTTTGCAATGTATGTAGGAAGGAGTTTGGTGTTTCACACGGGGGGGTGGGGGGGGGGGGTCCGACTTCAGGCTCCATGCTAGCAGCAAACTACATATAGCCACGTATAGCCACGCTTTCCAAAAAACAATTCTTCATCTTGTTTAAGTAAGTAAGTACATTTTATTTATATAGCACATTTAAACATAGCGGAGCTATCCAAAGTGCTGAACAGGGTAAAAGCAAAAACAAATAAACAGTAAAACAGCCAACAAGACAAAAGACAGCATCAGAAAACAATTTTAAATGCCAGGGAATACAGATATGTTTTCAATTTAGATTTAAAAATTGAAATTGTAGGTGCAAGACGGATGTCGAGGGGCAATTTGTTCCATAGGCGTGGGGCAGCAACAGCAAAGGCTCTATCTCCCTTAGATTTAAGACGGGAGCGAGGGATCAACTCACAACTTTAATGAAACATAGATTTTTATAATGGTATATTGTTTTTTTTTTACTCTCAAGTAATTATAGTCTGATAGAACATTAAGAAGAAAACCCCCCCCGTCCCAAATTTTACCCATTCTCATCTGGTCACCCTAGCATTCGATGATGGTTGGATTTCCAGTACATAGACAGCCCAAAAATGAAAACATTTTAGGCGAGAAATGAACAGTTTAGATTTCGAATATAGGAGTTTTCGGAGCTCCATAAAATGACGAGGCCGCCAGCTTGCGCCAGCTTGCGCCAGCTTGCGCCAGCTTGCGCCAGCTTGCGCCAGCATGCGCCAGCCGGGGCCGCTTGCTCGGCGCTCGGACAGTCACACTTGGCGATCCCGCTGTAAGCCGGAGGTCTTTTAGACCGGTCCCGTGAATAAGAGGCTTTTATTTCGCCGTTGATTGATCATTTGTTTAAATATCACAACACATGTCCATCATAAGATTAACGGGAACCTGTGTAACTGTCTTTTTGGAGTTAAACTCAACAAGCACACACACACAAGCACACACACACACACACACACCCACACACACACACACCCAGCAGGCAGAGGAGAGATCTACCATAGACTGTATATTAGTCTATGAGATATACCCGTTTCTTTTCAGGAGACTTGTTTAAATTTTGCCATAGGCTATAGCCTACATTATATTTTGTATTTAGTTCATATTTTTTGGTGTATTTGTTTTCTGATTTATTAGAAGTTGAGTTTCAGTCTGTATGATAAATGAACAGTTGTACATAAAGTGGTAACATACTATGACATGTTATGTAGACTAAATTGGGAGACGCCAACCTTTATAATTTGAATTTCTAATTCCCATCTCGCTGGGCATGTACAGTGCACTACAATAATATAGAAATGATAATTCCACATAATACTAATAGGAACACAGGCATGTGCACTGGTGTGTCCTATTTTTTTTTTTTTTATTTAAACTGACTTAAACTTATACACTAATAGTAGGGATCGCGTTCCACTCTTTTGAATAAGTAAGGGGTGTTTGGGCTAAACCATAAACAATACAATTAAAGCTCAATTATTTTTATTTTTCAACATTATTGCAATTGTTGTAGCATTATGAGGTTTTCTTGTAAGGAGATTGTTTTAATACAAAGTGGTTATATTGTTGTGGTTTTTATTTCTAGCTGGTATTTTGGAGCCCTGCAGGTAGCCTCTGTGCTGGGGGTGTTGAGCAATCACAGGAAGAACGCATCGTCTCAAACTGTTAACGGCGCACAACTAGGTGGGCTAAAATGTATTGTTAACCCAAATTGATATACGGGCCGGATGTACATCTGCAAGGGGCCGGATTTGGCCTGCGGGCCTCGAGTTTGACACATGTGGTCTAAAGGAAAGGCCCTAGTGTCTGGATGGCGGCAGGGTGATCGCTTTCCACCAGGGTCCATGTCCCGTGTGTCAGTTAGACATTATACATACACATACTTTAACCCCACCCAAGATATTTTCCTAACCGTAACTTAGTGGTTTTATATATCCACGACATTCCACTTCCGGGATTGCTCCAGTGCTGACGGAAATTCTGCCCGATGTCCTTCTTTTCAGCCGGATGTCCGATACCTTACGCTTTCTTTATGTTGGGATTTCAAACTCTGGTGGATTTATGAAGACTCAGATCTCTGCAGGGTAAATCCACACAGCTAGCAGGCTATCTGTCCAATTTGCAGCGGCACCGTGGCATTGTCCAAGACGATTGGGATTGGTTTAAAGAAATGGCAATAAATCAGAGCGAGTTTTTCCTCCCGTCCCGGAATGCCGTGTGGACTAGCCAGACCCTCTTCCGCAGCGCTGTGGAGGAAGGTCTGGCAATGCGAGACTACCCTGCACTTTGTAAAAACCAAGCCTCAGCATTTGACGAACTGGGAGTGAGAATGTGTCGTCTTGGCCGAGGTCTGTACTTTCCGAGGGCCCTTCTGGTTTCTCTTTTAAAGATATATTTATCCTCTGGCGTTGATCAAACTCTCTAGTTGTAGATTCAAACATGTTTCTGTATGTATCTGTATTCAGATCAGACTGTGCAATCAGTATGTGTGTGTGAATGGATGAGATGCTGTAGTTTGTCTCTGTGTTGAGGTGGACCAGTGATCCTTGAGAGTCCTTTCCTCCCTGTGGCCGAGGGAGAAGACGTCCCTCTGCACTGTAAAACAAAGACGTCCTCCAACCTGCCCGCTGAGTTCTATAAAGATGGCCACCTCATCAGGACAGGGACGAATGGCAGTTTGACCATTGGCAATTTTTCCAAGACTGATGAAGGTGCCTACAAATGTAAAGTAGGTGATCGAGAGTCTCCACTCAGCTGGCTGCTGACGAAAGGTAAAGGTCTCCTGTCAATTCACACAAATACACTCACTTTATATATATTTTCATCTTGAAGTTTTAGTTCCAATAAACACTTGGTGCATCAACTGTTATTTTCTATTTTTTATTACACAGTTACAGAGGTCACATTATGTATCGGGCCCGTAGACAGGGGGGTGGGTGGTTCGAAAGACCCCTCCTCCCCCATCACTGCCAAACTAACTGCGTGTCAATCACTGCTCATGCGCACACATTCATTCTCACGTTGTGGGCTTTAGCGGAAAAGGGGGAGGGACTGAGAAGTTCTCGATGATCACATTTTTGGGCTAAGTCCTGGATCTTCGCAATCCTACCTACGGCACCTTTAACTGGCACGCAACATGTTAACAAGCTAACGTTTAACGTATCAACAATCCACGCAACTAACTGTATGCAGTCATAGCAAAATGTTTGAGGCGTGCGTGCGTTTGGACTAAAAAAGGTTATACACGATCTTGGTGAGCAATTTGACAACTTTGTCGTAAATATTTTCGGTGCATCAAAAAATGTGCTTGTTAAGATACCGGCAGACAAGCTAATCCAGCACAAATTAGTGCATTAAAAAGTCACCAAAATAAAGTATTTCAACCTCATAAGTAAATACCTCTTCCACTAGGCTGGCTACGGGCCTTTTTACTGATAAGCAGCTTAACTAACAGTGTCAGCTAGTGGACATTAGAGGAACTGCAGCCGAGCGCACTTTCATTTTGACGTTGGCGTCCCCAGATGATTCTGCGCCTGCCTCGCTCACAGCGTCCCCCGACTCGTCTCAGCTGTTTGAGTACAAGAAACTGTCTCTGAACTGTGGGGACAACAGCAGCTCTCATGGGTGGAAGATCTTCAGGGCCACAAACTTCAATGCCAAGTCTGTCGGAAAGATGTCCAGCTGCGGTGAGGACTGGGGGGTCCCTACCTCCTTTGGCTGTGAGCTCAACGCCGCCAAGCAGGATGACAGCGCAATCTACTGGTGCGAGTCTCCTGGGAGGCAGCGGAGCAACTCTCTCAACATCGGTTTTCACGGTAGGAGTGTGAAAAAAAAGACAACAACTACGAGATGAGTAAGAACCACAGAGGGACACGCAAACACATTTTCCCATTTCTCTCCATGTTCAGATAAACCGGTAATCCTGCAGAGTCCCGTCCTCCCTGTGATGGAGGGACAGGAAGTCACTCTGTACTGCATAACAAAGCAATCCTCCAACCTCTCCGCCGATTTCTATAAAGATGGCTCGCACATCAGGACTGAGCCTGGAGGTCGCATGACCATCCGCCATGTAAATACGACTGATGAAGGCCTCTACAAGTGTCACATCAGCGGGGTTGGAGACTCTTCACCCAGCTGGCTGTTTGTCAGAGGTAAGGAAGTCGTGACAGTTGTAAACCTGGAGAAGAGGCCCAGCAGGTGGTGAGTCGGTAGGGCACTGGCAGCTGTTTGAAGAACTTAATGTATGTGCACGATTCCTGCACTTTAGGGGGGTTAAATACATTTTTATTTATTTTTTATTATTAGTTTATTTGTCAGGGGCAATGCAGTGCACATTATTACATACATAATTATCATAGTCAAAGCCATGACAATATATGTAGATGTGTCGCATAAAAGGTTTCTAGCCAATTGGCTAATTCACAACCCCAGTCCTTGGTCAGGCCTTTCTAAAAAGATAATCCAAATATAAGTTTTAAAAAGAACTACATAGTGTGAATTACACAATCATGCAATAGATAAATTGTATACTAATATATTTCATCAGCATTTCACAGAGTCGTGACCACAGGAACCCTTTTAATGTCATTTTTCAAAATGCTTCTGTGATAACTGTGCTTTTTATTATTATTATTTTTTTTTTAATAACATTGTGGACCATCATGGTAGGGGGAAAAACTGAATTATATAACTAGAAAGACACCAACAATTCTGAGAAAACTTTTTAACTTGAATGCTGAGCCACAGGGCATTTAGTTCAAAGGTCAGGTGGTATTACAAACAGAGTCTGATATTTATCCATGGGGAAGCCGACATTTTCTAAATGCTGTATCGATAACCTTTTGAAAATTTTAGATTTACGCGATTTTTACTTTTTTTTGTTTTTCGGAATGATCTAGGCATTTGGAATCTGGGTTTAGTATCAGAATGTTGCAAAAGTTCTGCACAACAGTCTGGGGGGGAACCAGTTGGTCATCACAAACTAAAGCTAAAAGCTACAGATGTTGATCTCACACGACAAACCTAACGCTAACAACAGAGGGGGGGGGCCTCTGTTTGTCGTTATGTGCAGCTCTAGTTCTGCACAACAGATTACCACAGACTTTTTAAAAATATTTTTTTTTTTTTAGCAATTATTTTTTCAGGGGTGCCGGGATCAAGTTTAGGGGTGCTTCGGGACACATTTCTTTTGTCTCAAGATAAAGTAATGTTTCATGTTTTTTTTTTTTTTTTTTTACACTAGATTATTATTATTATTATTATTATTATTATTATTATTATTATTATTATTATTATTATTATTATTATTATTATATTTGATTATAATTAACATTACCACATAAAAAGGTCATGGCTTGTTGGTTTCAGACCAGCTGTGTTTGTTTTTCCAGCTACATATAGCAATACTACCAAGCCTTCACCCCCTGCACCCTCCCAGCTAGTGCTGAGTTTGATTCGCCATCTGGTGGTGGCCTGTCCATACTGCATCGCCACCGTCCTCTACATATGGCTGTCTACATGTGGACATAGGCCCAAAGGTAACCCATATTCTCAGCCATGCTTGCCTGTACCAACGTGTTGGACACACATTGACACGTTGACTACAGGGGTGTGGTGCCGCAGGAACAACTCTCCGCCACTTTTTTTATCCCACTAAACCTAAAACTATGTCACCTTCAAATGCCCTCCATAATCTCACTCCTCCATATCTCTCTGAACTCCTTCAGCCCTACTATCCCACTATGGCCACGCCAAGACCCGCCCTACGAAGCAGCTCGATTGGTTGGGGTTAGGCATTTCACCTCGAGTGGTTAAGGTAAGGGGTTTGGGTGATTGGTCAGGGGATAGGACATGTACATGTAAGCATGGACGCCTGGCCAATAGTAGTGTGTGAAAGCTATTGAAGGGCGGGTCTTGGTGTGGCCATAGTGGGGAAAAAGATATTGCGTCCCGAACACTCCGATCCCCCCTCTTCCTCACTGCTTTTTCACTCTTTCTGCCCGCCTGGCCTACCCCACATGACTTCACTCTCCATCAAAATAATGGATGAATTGCTTAATTTTAATTTTCCATTACAATCTTTTAAATTTGTTTTAATGTAATTATATTTGCCTTTTTAACTGTTTTTTTGCTTGTTTTAACTGTAAGGTGTCCTTGAGGGCTATGAAAGGCGCCCATCAATAAAATGTATTATTATTATTATTATTATTATTATTATTATTATTATTATTATTAATAATATAATAAATGCACAAACAATATAACACAATAAAGGAAAGGGAAAAAGCCAAAAAGCATAATTTGAGCACTTCAAAAAAATAGCACTACACCCCTGGTTGAACTGATGAGAAGTCAGGGGCTCATAAGTTTTTACAGTTCATCGATCGATCAATGTCCTCATCACAACATGCTTCATTAGGTCACTCTGCAGGAAGGAAACCGCTCGTTTCCATGGAGATGTGTCCACCCAGCAAGGACGATGAGGCACGGGGCCGAGAGGACGATGTCGTCATTGCTGACGTCACCACCGAGCATCATTTCTAAACTCTCTCTCTCTCTCTCTCTCTCTCTCTTATGTTGTTTCTTTCTGACTTTATATCGGTTTTATATGGTTACTTTTTTGGTTTGATGGTTGTTGTTTTTTTTTGCTTTTGTCTTTTTTTTTTTACACTGTATTCAATATTTTCAAAATAAAGTTCAAAGTTTAGTTCTGTTGTGAGACGTATCTTCTCTTTGAAAAAAAGCTCGACCTCTGTTTTTCAGACACATGGAACAGTAATCTGAGCCTGTCAGCGGCCAAACAAGCACTTTTATGTACGTAAATTAAAAAGGTGCTCCCAATTGCCCAGTAACTTACATTGTAGCTTGTTTCCCTGTCAATCTCGCTTAATACTGGCCAATTCATGATGCTCCATCAGTCACTTTCACACAGAAACCTGGAAAAATAGGGTCAGATTATTAAAAAACCCCAAGTAACCAGGGTTCAAAATTAACTTTTTCTTCCACCAGCCAAATGGCTAGTGAATGTTCAAATTTGACAAGCCACTCAATAGATTACCATTGTTTTTTTGGATGATGAGTGAAGCAAATCTACCAGCCACTTACATATTTTACCAGCATTTCGCTAGTAGATGGTGCTGATTTTGAACCATGCAAGTAACATACAACACATTGAGCGAAGACAACGATAAGAAGACTCTGACAGCATTATTCTAATGAGAACAGCTGAGCCTGCACTGCTTGTCATGCTAACAGATACCACAGCTTCTTATCAAACCGTCACAGAAATGCAGTCCAGAGAAATTAACTGCAGTTCACACAGTGTAAACATCTTTAACGGAGAGATCAGCGACAGTGGTCTCACAGAGAATCAAACTATTTTTCTTACTTTAGTTCCACAAAACGTCCTCATGAGAGGGCGTGTCATGGATGGGAGATACGTCAAGGCGAGGTGGCTGCAGCACCCTACAGCCAAGATGGCCGCCACCTTAAAAACTACAAAAAGTAGGTTACCAGCACAGAGAGCAAGCTGTGTTTAACAAGGCACTGCTCTGAGAGAGCACAAAGAGACAGGGCACAGACTGTCAGGTCCAATCTCCACCCTAAACTTAGGCCGGCGAACAGACTGGCTGCGTGGCGTGAGCGTGTCAGCTGTGTGGCGTGTCCGTTTTTATTTCGGCTCCCATGTTAACAGGTTAGCGCTTGCACGCTGCCTGCGTGACACGCACGTCTCGGGCGCGGCTCGAGCATGCCGCACGCAAGCATGTTGGAATCCTTTCCAGGCAAAACAGAATAGGAAAAGATGTTTATATGTCATTTTGACACAAATACATATTAATAAATGACATGTTGATGTTTGAAAGTCTCTAGGTTTTGACATAAATGCATATATAAATGTCATATAAAAAAAACAGAACGAAATATTCTGTAGCCCATTTTGCTGCCAATACTGCCAACATTGTCTTTGCTGTAATCAAATCAGTATATATTTATGTTTACCGTGAAGTATTCTACTGCTTGAGTGTAGTTAATCAATGGGAAACATCCATGTGGACAGATAAGGCTAGCAGCAGCGCCATGTCGGACACGTTTCTGGTCATAGACATCGAAAACGCCACGCAGTCGCCACGCAGCTGACACCCAGCTGACACGCAACAGGAACGCCACGCTCACGCAACGCAGCCAGTGTGTGGCCGGCCTTAGGGTGCAGTAAGCGATGCTGTGCAAAGATTGTTGATATTTGAACTCAACTGCCAAACCAATTAACTGTACTTAACTTAACTGTACAATCAAACATCGTTAGTCTGAACAATCCATCAAGGATTGCTCAGACTAACGATGTTTGATTGTATTAGGTGACATAATGCAAGTAAATTGAGATAACAGTAGGGAAGTAGAAATGTAGCTGATGTGGTTGTTGTAATTTGTACAATTGTTTAGATTGAGTACATTTCAGATTTCCCTTGGTAGGGTCCAGATAATGTCAGCGGCAGGCTATAAAAGGCTGCCAGTTTCCATCTAGCGCTGCTGCTGTCCAGTGTTGTAATGTAACAGAGTACAAATACTTCGTTACTGTACTTAAGTAGAAATTTCACGTATCTGTACTTTACTTCGCTATTTAAATTTATGTCAGCTTTCACTTTTACTCCACTACATTTCCTAGATAAACTGTATACTTTTACTCAGTTGTATTTCCACTAAGCTGCTTAGTTACTCGTTACTAAAAAATAAAATTAGAAGAAATGTGTGCGACTGCAATAAGGGAGGTTTGGCGAATCACTGCTCCTAGATTGCATTACGCACGCTCCGCACGCCGCGCGCTCTATTTCAGCGCGTTTGTTGCTAAAGGAGGAGGAGGACGCACAACTGAAACCGCCACGGAAGCACGAGCACCTACTGGAGGACCTCCCGTTATCGTAGACGACCACCCCGACGATAGCGGTGAACTCGGTGAACAGGGTAGTGGTGAAGATAACGTCATACACCCGTGGCCGTATTTGCAAGAAATGTTTCTGTACATTGATGTCAGCTCTAAAAATATGCCGTTTGTTCTTTGAACTTCAGAGAATTGTGCCTGAAAAGTCCTAGAAAAGAATGTGATTTTGATTTGATGAGTGAGATTAAGAAGATATGGGAACCCTGAATATGCTTTATGCTTTACTATAAGAAAGCCACAATAAAAGTTCTAACCGCCTGCTTTTAAAAAAATAAAACTTTACTTTTACTTCAAATACTTAAGTACATTAAATATCAGAAAATTACTTTTGATACTTAAGTACAGTATATATATCAGATACTTTAAGACTTTTACTTAAGTAATATTCTAAAAAGGTAACTTTCACTTCTACCAAAGTCTTTTTCTAGTACGATACTTGTACTTTTACTCAAGTATTGCTTTCTAGTACTTTATACAACACTGTTGCTGTCAGGACCACGTGCTGCCTGTGGTGCTCAGTTTGTTCGTTGCAATCGTGGCTTTCATTTTTGGGTTGTTGGTGAAATAAACGAAAATAAATGTTGATCTGCACTGTACCTCGGCCTCAAGTCTCCTGCTGGACATATCCGACCGCTATGCGGCCATTCTAACAGGCTAGAATAATGTTTTGTGGCTGGTGCACTCCTTTCTTGTTCGTTTTCCATTCCATTAACACCAGATTTCTTTTTAGCGCACACAGAAAATAGAGTGCTAGGTGACCATGAGAAGATATTCACTAAATTTGACAAAAACATCACTTACTATACCTTTGAACCCTGAACCCTCATTGACTTCACTGAAGTCACACGGTAAGTAATCTCGCATTGCTCCGGACATAGCGACGGGTGTTCTGCAAAGTAGTTTCAGGAAGGAACTTGTTTTGATGGAACATTTGCACCCCCCCCGCAAAGGAAAACGCCACATGCAATATTAAACGGAGGTAACTGTTCACACCATACAGTAACGTGAGCTCTTTAAATTAGCTGGATACATGGTTAAACCTCTTTTGCTCTTACCAGTGTTCCGCCACGCGTACTTCGGCCACAGCACTCCAACCAATCGGTCCCAAAACGTCCCAGTTAAAGCCCAGTGATGTTGATGGGACTCCCCGGGACTCACATGTGGTCATTTGAGTCATTGAGTCCCAGTCCTTAACCACATTTCTTCACCATCCTCCAAGAAACCGTCCTGAAATACAATCATCCTGAAATGAATGTGGGGGCGTTCTAAATTTAAAATCTTTGTTTTTCTACATTATTATTACTGTAGTTAAAAATCAAAGTCATCTTTAACATGAATCAAACATTACACAAATGGCTGGATGATCAATCATCAACCTTTTAAAGTGCCCATATTATGATAAAATCAATTTTTCTGGGATTTGGGGTGTTATTTTGTTTCTCTGGTGCTTCCACACGCATACAAACTTGGAAAAGAAATCCATCCATGGTGTTCTGAGTGAGATACGGTTTCTGAATGTGTCCTGCCTTCAGTCTCCTGGTGAGCTGTTCAAAATATGCAGGGCTTTCTACGTCACTAGCCGAAAAGGGGTGGCTAACCGTAGCATGCTAGCTCATTCTGAATGGCAAAACACTGCTACAACACACACTAGTTCACCATAATCTACAAAAGAACTACATACATGTCCCTGTTCTGCAGGTATTCCACGCAAAATCGGAAGTGCGCTCTCGTTTAGAAGAAGTCTCCCGGCTAGTCCTGTCCAGTACTGAATGAAGATGTAGAAATAGCTAACTAGCTCATGTGAGACTTACCTAGCTACTGCGCATGTGCGCCATTTGAAAAGATTAGATAAGAGACTACCGATCACACGACAAAAAAAGGACTCTTGCAAAGCCAGGAAAATGGATGAAATAAAACCCCTTTAACGTTGCTAGATCCTGACAAAACATTGTCTCTGTCTAAAGGGTACAAATGCTCTTTACTTACTTAAATAAACACAAACCTCATTTAGGCCTACTAGCTTTAACTGTCGGAGCTAACTTGACATTACCAACACATGTTAATACGCAGTTTATGATGCATTTTTTTCTCACTGAGTGATGAGTTGAAGAAGCAGCCTCTACCTGGAGGAACTGCAACGGAAGAGCAATAATTCATATTTCTCCGCAACCTTATATTGAGGAGAGGGTTAAATAAAATGGGTATAAGAGTTAGAGAAGGTCATTATTGATAGCAGTGGAGCCGGCTGACACATTGTGTGTAGCCTAAGAAGTTGCTACATTAAGGTTCTATAAAAGCTTCTCCTCCTGTAGTCTTATGTACAGCGGAGCAACAGAACAGGAGTGAACGAGAGCTAATGGACAGTAATTAACTGAAGTGATACCATGATGTACGCTGTTACAGATATAGCTCCTGTCAGTAACATGCTAACGTACGGAGCCCCCCTGGTGTCATCTGAGAAAAAAATAAAAAAAAACGTGCGCACGGTTTTATAATCTGTTCGCACGGATTCATAATCCGTGCCCTCAGTTTTATAAACTGTTCGCACGGTTTTGCAATCTGTGCGCACGGTTTTGTAAACGTGCCCACGTAATCTGTGCCCTCGGATTTCTAATCTGTGCGCACGGTTTTGCAATCTGTGCGTACAAATTTGTAAACGTGCCCACGTAAACGCGCACAAATGTTTAACATTCCAGAGAAGACGGCACGGGTAGCCTACTTTCAGCAGCGTCTGCATCTGACAAGTAAGTTATATTTATCTTGAATTAAGGCTAGATTTAATGCTATATTATGTATTGCATTGTTCATTTTACTGCTTTCTTAACGTAACGTTGCATGTATTGAGCTTTTCACTCACTCCAAAACCGTTCAGTTAGCTAGCTAGGCTGGCGTTCTGTGAGCACCAAAGTAACTGCTGCTGTTACAGATAGTGAGGAGGTCTGGGTGGGTGGGTGGGTGGGTGGTTTTGTTGCCTTAACATAAGTGTAATGTCCCGCCGAAACGACCAGCATCTCGCGGGGCCCTAGCTGTACTCAGCTCAAAGTCGCCCTATATTGAGTAAACTGAACTAGCTACCAACTCCCGCTGATACAGCGACATATCACCGAGCTGTGTAGCCGCCTAACAATATCATATTCTCGGGTAACGCAACTTCCAACCGCTGCTGCTTTTTACGGGGCTCTGTGGTCTGGTCTCTATTTTCGTAAGATTTCATTTATATGTGTGCTTACATTTTCGTACCATATCGAACAAACATCTTCATGAGAATGCGCTTGTCCAGTTATGAAGCTTCAAACACTGCAACTTTGAGCATCCAATTAGTTGAGCAGATTTTTGTATCTTTATATATTTGTAAGCTAACGTTACACACTTTATTCTTAATCATCACATATACCAAACAGTAGGATATAACCATTGCTTGAATAAAAACGCTATAATCAGGGGCAGATGTAGGCATAAAAAAGCTACTTACTTTTCATTGGATATGATACTCTAACTTTTTGTATACACTTAGCCTATCTTTTCACATCTTTGTGTGCAGTTGTCTTCCTTTTTATTCGTTATCTTTTCTTTCTTTTTTAGCTTTGTTATCCTTGTTCTTAGGAGGTTATTTCCTTGAGACAATTAAAAAAAAAAGATTGGTGATTAAATGACCCAAATCCTTTATCACAAAAAGGCCATGGGGTCACAATTTCACCTGGGTTTATTGTAAAACAAAGTATATATATACCTAAATGCAAATGGTATATAAAAGGACTTTAATAAAGGAATTCAATAAACAATTTTCTCACAATCAAACGAAGAGCTTAAAAAAAGATCTTTGCAGTTGGTCTAACTTGTCTGCAAACATGTTTTGAAATCTACCAATAGACTGCGACAGAAAACATAATTGGGTCATTGTCTCCCCTACTTATGACCCACTTTGGTTTTTAGTAGCCAAAAAGTGTGATCTTACTGTCTTTTCTTCTGGTTGCATTCATCTAGGAATATATATGGCAATCAAGCCCTCAAATTGAAATATTTCCAGGTTTTACAGGGAATATATTGTTTTTCCCTAGTAATCATGATTAATTGAATTAATATGATTTTATCATTTCTACTCTACTACTCACCTTTGCAGGATGATTTGGATTCAACCAAGGAGACCTGGAACAGCCACCTGATTCGTCCATCAAGGAACGAACATGTTCCCTATGGTCGGCCTGATGCCATGTATGCTATCCCAGAACTACTGTATATAACACAGAGGACTATCTTTGCCAGGTGTCTGAGGAAAATTGCATCAGGTGTGATTCTGACTGCATCCACCGCAGTGACATTGCTTGTGATGAAGATGTGTTCACCCTCTGCACCTACCTAATGGCCCAAAACAACCTCCATGTTCCTGTGGATGCATACATGGCCACTGACCTCTACCTTTCCCTGAGAGAAGAACTGACTACAATATTAAACATTGATAGGTAGTAGCAGAGGCATTTCAAAAGTAGTCTAACCAAGTCCTCACTTACTGAAATGCATTACGTGAGCTACACAAGGCACAACATTGGTGGGCTCTTCTGGCCTTAGGAGATTAGAGCGGACACAGTCTCCAGACACCCCAATGACTGATGTAGATCATCACACACACACACACACACACACACACACACACACACACACACACACACACTGATCAAAACATACACTGATAAAAGCTACAGGGTCTAACAATCCTGAATTTAGTGAGATCAACACAAGTAGGGTAGAGAGGGTGGAGTTTTAAGTAGATTTTCAAATGCAGCAACAATTTTTACTTAATAAATACATTTAGTTTGTACTTGTATATCTCTTGTTGTTCTTGAATTCTTTTCTGGCCTTCAGATAGTTCTGTCACACCTACCAGACCAAGAGGCTTCCCTTTCTTAGAAGAGTATCAGTAACCTGCTTTAAGTATTTCTTGGTGCTCCCACGGACAATATACTGGTTTACAAAATGTTCACATTTTTTAAAATGTTTATTAGTCTGTATTTAGATTGCACAGATTAGTGCAAATACAGTAGACTTCACTGCATAGACCCTGAATTTCATATTTTTATTGCATCTGCATTTAGAGGTATTCTGTTTGTAAATTCATTACTTCTATATCCTCCAGGATATGATTATAATTACTCTGTGTATTGATAAGACTATGATGCTGTCCATGGTGCTGAAATGTTAGTAATTGCACCTTTTTTATTAGTCCCTCCTTGCTGTCAGCTTCATTGTGGATATATATTTTCTAAACTATATATGAATGAACTCAATTCTAAACTGTACTGTAGTAAAGTTTAGAGTAGTGTCACCTTTATTATCAGAGTGGCAAGTAGCAACATTATGTGGCGAAAGAGTGACATGATTGTTGTCACACTGCGGCCTGTAGTATTATGGTAAACTTGTATGGAAAGGGTATATGAATTACGATATCACAATTTTTTTAATGATTACATGCATTAAAAAGAATTGGTTTATTAGTTTAATACTTCATGAACTATCAGGAATCTACAATATTTCAGTATCTCATGCATGACTTAAAGCAATAACAATTTTTTGATTAAGGCATTCATAATGAGTTAATACTGATATTTAGGTCTTTAAGTCTGCAGATAAAAGAACAAGCCCTAAAACCTACCAGTCACAGCAGTGTATGTTTTCTGTTTGATACCAGGTGTTATAATCATAATTAACAAAGCATTACTTCATGGGTTTGCCTCTTAAAATAAAGTGGTGAGCTGGTCCGTATTTAAGACAGATAAATGTTATGGTTTACTTATTTCTTGACAAGCAGTTTAAGATTAACAAACACCTCTACATTAGTAAAAAAGTTCATTTTATAAATATCCTCCTTTTGGGCATTCATTCATTGGGCATTACTAATGATTACTTGTTTAATGAAATAACTCATGTCCGCCCCCCCATCTCTCCCCCCCAGAATCTCCTAGAATGAGAAACTCATATACACACTTAGATCTGTGTTGTTTAATAGCTCAAAAACATGAACAGGAAACAGCCTTTAGAAAAATACAAAAAATATAAATAAGGGACTTATCTTGTGTCAAAAAAAGGGAAACAAGTCATACATAAAAAAAAAAAATATGTAAATTCATCACCATAACCTATTGAATTGGCATGTAATACACCCTTTCAAAATACAATTCTGTATTGTAAAAACTGTATTGGAACAATACATTTACTGTATATGTTTATAAAAACATTTATGTTTATAAAAAAGTGGAACAAATGTTTATATAAACATGGGAAACATGTATGTAAACATCACACTCTCACACACACACATCAAAACATACACTGATAAAAGCTACAGGGTCTAACAATCCTGAATTTAGTGAGATCAACACAAGTAGGGTAGAGAGGGTGGAGTTTTAAGTAGATTTTCAAATGCAGCAACAATTTTTATTTAATAAATACATTTAGTTTGTACTTGTATATCTCTTGTTGTTCTTGAATTCTTTTATGGCCTTCAGATAGTTCTGTCACACCTACCAGACCAAGAGGCAAGCACACACACACACACACACACACACACACACACACACACACACACACACACACACACACACACACACACACACACACACACACACACACACACACACACACACACACACACACACACACACACACGAGATCACTGGCCAACCATGGAACCAAATCACCTAAAACAAACAAAACAGGGATATGAATACATGCAGATATAAAAGTATGGACATAAACTTATGAAATTGTGAGTGACAGGGATACCAGCAGTTTGTTGAAGAGTAATTCCTGTCCATTATTTTTCTGGCGTGTGTGCCAGAGTAAAGCGTGAAAACAGTAGCTAACATATAGTTTTGTTTGCAGCGAGGAAGGCAGACTTCAAAGAAGGAAACACATGCTGGTTTTTATTTATCGTTAACATTAGAAAATGTTAATAGGTAGTACTTGGATGAAGGACAATCAAAATCAGGCCTTTGTATTTTAAACTTAAAAAACTAATCTGTAATAGTAGTAAGAGGGGTTAAGAGTTACAAATTGTACATGAATGTTAACACTGTTACTCTGGTGTCAGTCTATGTGTCGGAGCATGACTGACACATTCTACAGTAATAAAAATAAAGGATAACCATATCAGCTGACCGATGCAGCACTACACCGCGTGTGTGCATGTACAGTATATGTCCCAGTTTGGGTTTTTCAGTTCAGTCACTTTAGTAATCCGAATGGGAAACTTTATCAGTCAGGAGTGCCAGATAAAAAACATTCAAACAACGTAACGTTAGCTTACAAATATATAAAGATACGAAAATCTGCTCAACTAATTGGATACTCAAAGTTGAAGCTTCATAACTGGACAAGCGCATTCTCATGAAGATGTTTGTTCGATATGGTACGAAAATGTAAGCACACATATAAATGAAATCTTACGAAAATAGAGACCAGACCACAGAGCCCCGTAAAAAGCAGCAGCGGTTGGAAGTTGCGTTACCCGAGAATATGATATTGTTAGGCTACAACACCTCGGTGTATGTCGCTGTATCAGCGGGAGTTGGTAGCTAGTTCAGTTTACTCAATATAGGGCGACTTTGAGCTGAGTACAGCTAGGCCGGGCCGAGATGCTGGTCGTTTTCCGGGGACATTACACTTATGTTAAGGCAACAAAACCACCCACCCACCCACCCACCCAGACCTCCTCACTATCTGTAACAGCAGCAGTTACTTTGGTGCTCACAGAACGCCAGCCTAGCTAGCTAACTGAACGGTTTTGGAGTGAGTGAAAAGCTCAATACATGCAACGTTACGTTAAGAAAGCAGTAAAATGAACAATGCAATACATAATATAGCATTAAATCTAGCCTTAATTCAAGATAAATATAACTTACTTGTCAGATGCAGACGCTGCTGAAAGTAGGCTACCCGTGCCGTCTTCTCTGGAATGTTAAACATTTGTGCGCGTTTACGTGGGCACGTTTACAAATTTGTACGCACAGATTGCAAAACCGTGCGCACAGATTAGAAATCCGAGGGCACAGATTACGTGGGCACGTTTATAAAACCGTGTGCACAGTTTATAAAACTGAGGGCACGGATTATGAATCCGTGCGAACAGATTATAAAACCGTGCGCACGTTTTGTTTTTGTTTTCTCAGATGACACCAGGGGGGCTCCGTACTAACGCGATTAGCATTACAAGTTCTAGAAACTTCATAAAACTGATAGTGTTAAAATTGCACACAAGTGCATTCACCTTCTGTAGAGCGCAGGCTGTGGGGGGGGGGTTCAGACAGGACACTGCAGCACACCGACACAGTGCTCTCTTCAAACAGAGGCTGCAGGTAAGAGACAGAGAAACGTGCTCATGTCACCAACTGTTTCCTCTCTCTTTCTCTGTGTGTCCTGTGTTGTTGCCGTGGTGATTCCCTCCCTCTCCTGGCTCCTGATTGGTGCCAAGCTGGTTCACCTGCTCCCAGCTGCACACCTGCAACCCATCCACTAATCACTCCCTGCTGGCCACATCCTTGTCTGTTTCTCAATCTCAAGAATTCAAAGGACAGACTTGTGTTCTTGGGGAGAACAACCTTGCTAAAGGTTCTTGGAAGAATGGACTCGCAAGTTCACAAGCACAGAAAACGCTGTTAACAGTTTGAGACGATGCGTTCTTCCTGTTATTGTGCAACACCCCCCCCCAGCACAGAGGCCGGCCTGCAGTGCTCCAAAATACCAGCTAGAAATAACAACCACAACAATATAACCACTTTATATTTAAACAAGCTCCGGGACAAGAAAACCTCATAACGTTACATATATTGCAATAATAGCGAAAAAACAAACTTATTGAGCTTGTGTCTGCCGTTTAGTCTACATAACATGCCATTCCATGTAACTGTTAATTTATCATACAGATTGAAAATAAGTACACCAAAAAAGTATGAACTAAATAATAAATCTAATGTATATAGCCTACAGAGTCATAATTTAAACAAGTCGCACGACGATAAACGAGTATATCTCTCTCCCGCCTTTGCGTGCTGTGCTGTGTCCGAGTGTGTGTGTGTGTGTGTTTTAGGGGTGCACGATATTAAAAAATGTGATATTGCGATATCGATAATGAATATTGCGATATCGATATTAATGTTGATATTTTTACATGTGTAAAATTACAAGTTATGGGAAAACGCATCAAAATAGATTCATAATAAATAAGTTTTCTTACAACACAAGGTCTATTCCAACTGACTGTCAAATTGGAGTGGTACAACATGAATAAATAACAACCATGTCTATAGAACAGGACATGTTTTACTGGTTGTACAGTATCAAATATATAAATAAAGAGCATGTCTATAGAACAGGACATGTTTTACTGGTTGTACAGTATCAAATATATAAATAAAGAGCATGTCTATAGAACAGGACATGTTAGAAACAATAAATATAAAAAAAGTAAAAAGAAAATGTCAGAAAGAAACAGGGCCCATCAACAACCGCGTAGCCTTTAGAAGGCAATTTGCATTTTCCCGGTAACTCACAGGTAGAGACTACAGATTGCAAGTCAAAAAGACGAGCATGTCAACCATAGCTGGTTTAAGCCGTGAACGATGAGCTGTCCCAATGTTTCTCCCTGTACTAAATATTCTCTCTGATGGCGAACTAGTTGCAGGGATACACAGATACTTTCTTGCCAGCTTGCTCAAAGTGGGGTAGCTCACTCGTTGACACTTCCACCAGGCTAGGGGATCATCTTCGCTGTCAATGGAGGGGGTGAGGAGGTAGCGGTTGAGCTCAGCTGTGACAGCATCTACCAGAACCTGTACAGCTGGTGTGGTGGTGGTACTGGTCTTCAGCAGACTCCCCGACGACCTCTTCTTGGCCTTTTTTGATGGAGGTGGGGCTTCGGCTGGGACTGGGACCGTCTGATCCTGGGGCTCAGTGGCGCTGTTCTGAAAGACCGCAGAATAAAAACAAATTACATTTGGCCCAGTGAATTTGAAATGATATGGATGTTTTGTATCCCCCCTGCTCATAATTTACTTTCAAAAACATTAAAAAAAAAATAAAAACATTCTTGAGATTTCATTCATCTCTGATTGCACCCTGGTCGTGAAAATTGGGCGCCTCACTGACATATTTGGTTTTGAATCTTGGATGCACAAAGGATGCCATGTCAAGCTGATTTTCTGTGACCCGATCCTACTTGGCATTCAGGACCTTGGATTTGATGGACTGGGTAAGCTCAGTGTCCTCTTCATCTCGAATCAGAGCTTGAGTGTTCAGAAGATGGAGGGCTGGCTTTACAGAAGATACGCTAACGTAGCTCTCCCCCAACAGTGCATCGGTGAAGTCCTGCAGGGGAGAAAGGGCCTTGTTGATTGCTTCAAGAACGTCAACGTCCTGCCATGTCGGTATCAAGTGCCTGTGGTTCTTGTCGGTCGAGAGAACCAGAGCCACCGGCTTCTGCTGCTCCAGCACCCTTTCAGTCATGTACTGCTTGGACCCCCATCTGGTTAGGCATTCTGTAACCAGTGCGTGCTCTGGAAGGTTGAGCTCCTTCTGTGCCTCTGTCGAAGCTCTCCTCTTCTTACAGCTGTGAGAAAAGTGGCCCACTATCTTTTTGCACAACTTTGTAGCCTTGTCAATGCGTGCATCATCTTTAATTGCGTTTTCTAAATGTAAAATTAAGTAAAGACAAAATCAAAAAGTTTATATATTACTTTTTCCTAAATTAACACTAAGTCATCACCAGTGGTGGATGAATTATTCAGATCCTTTACTTAAGTAAAAGTACTAATACCACACTGTAAAAATACTCTGTTACAAGTAGAAGTCCTGAAAAAGTATGTATCACCAGGAAAATATATAAAAATCATCACAATTTAGAAACTGGAAAGGATCCAAACAGGTGTTTAATGGTCTAATCATCTCAGCTGGACTTGTAGGCCGTTATACTGCTGTGTAGTTACATTTATAAAAAAAATAAAATAAACATGTTTTGTGTGCAAAAATCTAAATTTGTAAAGTAACTAAAGCTGTCAGATGAATGTAGCGGAGCAAAAAGTACAATATTTCTCTCTGAAAAGTAGTGGAGTAGAAGTAGAAAGTGGCATGAAAAGAAAAGACTCTAGTAAAGTAGAAGTACCTCAACATTTGAAAGTACAGTACTTGAGTAAGTGTACTTAGTTACATTCCACCACATTCATCACACAAGGCATAATACATGTTTTAGCACTTTGTATCTATTAAAACAAGTTATAGCAACAAACAGTGAAACAGAAATAAAGGTTTATTTAAATGGGTCTATCTTTTCAGTTTTATTGAAATGTATCATATAAAATAAATATATGATTGTGTCAGCTTCGACATCTATACAATATTATATCAGTATACACTAATAAAAATACCAACAGCATTGTGCAACAGGTGCCCAAAGCATTGTAGCCTCTGCCATCTGTTGAGTTCCGCAGCCTTCTTTATATTGCTCCCGTTGTCAGTCGTTATAGCCACCTGATGCTGTGAATCCAGGGCATCCTTTAGGCCAACGGAGAGGTTTTGTCCCGTGTGGTCCTCGGGGAAGTAGGAAGTCTGAAGGCATTTGCTAACGAGTTCGTACTCGGGCGTAAGATAGTGCACAGTGAGACTAATGTGCGGTTCCGTAGTGCGGCTGGACCACAGGTCGGTCGTGGATGAAAAATATTCAATCTTCACGTCTCCGAACTCTGCCTGCACCGCCTTTCTGCACTGTTGATAAAGTTGGGGGATAGCTACCTGGGAGAAATAGGTGCGGGATGGGATTTGGTACCGTTTGTCTAGTTCATTCAGAAGCTTCTTGAAGCCAAAACATACGTCATAGCATTGGTGATTTCGGTATGTGTCTTCGACTTCTTGTCGTTCTTTGTGCCACTAGCAAAAGCACTTGCTAGCGAGGTTTCTTTGGCTAGCTCTGGCGTATTAACGGCAACTGTTTTTTTATTTTTTTAGGATAGTACCATGCACTCATCGTGAAGTGACTTGTGGTGGTTCTTAAGATGCGAAAATATAGGTTTGTTGTATTGCCTTTTGTGCAGCTTATCACTAGTCGACACGTTTTGCATAGTGCATTAGCCTGTGCAACATCTGTTGGCTTAAAGCCAAAGTATTTCCAAGCTACCGAGGAGGCGTTACTTTTGGCCACTAAAGTTTCCTCTTCAATCTCTGTTATTTCATCGTCTCCCTGAGTAACAGTCATTTTCTTACTTCTGTGTTCTTTCTTTTGCTCCACTGGCACCCTTCGCTCTCTCTTTAGGTCCTTTCTTTTCTGTCGCTTCATTTTCCTCCTCACCGATTCATGGTTCTGTGTGCATCGAGCCGGCAAGTGTGTGTGTGTTTGCGTGTGTGGGGACTGTGGTAGAGCAAGGGAGAAGTGAGAAAGTGACGGAGCGAGTGGCGACTCGAGTCATATTGAGAGAGAAAAAAAGTGTCTCCCCTGTTCTTTCGGACCACTGTGTACTGGAATTTTTTGAGAGGCGCATGCTTCACAAAATAAACAATCTCATAATTATCGCGAGACTTTCGTATAATATCGCGCAACGTGATATCGCGATAACAATACTGAGTCGATATATCTTGCACCCCTAGTGTTGTGTGTGTGTGTGTGTGATGGCCAGCCAGCGAGATTGTTAGGCCGCAGGCGATTGTGGAGTTTTACTCCGAAAAGGCAGTTAACCACAAGTTCCCGTTAATCTTATAATTCAATTCAATTTATTATTTATAGTGAATTATTACCACGGACCATGGTCTCAGAACACTTCACAACAACAAAACATTTACAATTTAGCCCATATAAAAGGCAAAGTGAAATATAAAATCAACAACACAAAAAGGAATATAATTGGAACACCACATTGTAAATGTGGATAGCGCGAAGGATAGTGCTTAATAAAATAAACAAAACAAGGGTTCAAAGGTTATGGATTTAAAACATATCCATAATGATTTGAATAAAGAAATGCTTTAAGTCTGGATTTAAAAATATCCACTGAGCCTGCCTCCCTAATGTTGGATGGAAGACCATTCCAGAGGGAGGGTGTGCGAAAGACAAAGGCCCGGTGACCAGCTGTTTTTTTTTTATTATATTTGGGCAGGCGCAAGTCCTTTTAGGGCTTTATAATTCAAAAGAAGAACTATAAAATCAGCCCTGGCTTGCACAGGTAACCATTGTAGAGCAGCCAGAACTGGTGAAATGTGGCAACATATTCTTTTGTCTTAGTCAAAACTCGGGCTGCTGCATTTTGTACAAGCTGGAGACTTTTGGTCGTACAGGCAGGGAGAGCTGAGAACAGTGCATTGCAGTAATTAAGTCTTGATGAGACAAATGCATGAATTAATAATTCAGCGTCATGTATTGACAGCATTGGTCTTATTCTAGAAATGTTGCCTAGATGGTTAAAGGTGGTCCTAGTGATAGCCTTTATATGTGGGCAGAAAGTTAGAGTTTGGTCAAAGGTGGCACCTAGGTTCTTAACAGTGTCACTCTCTTTGATCACACAGTCGTTAAAATTAGTTTTTCCGCAGGGGTGCCATTTTTGGCTGGCCTCATTATGAGCAGCTCTGTTTTGTCTGCATTGAGTAGCAGGAAATTCTTGCCCATCCAATTTTGAATTTTTGCCAGGCATGTCTGTAATTTAAAAATCTGTGAATGGTTATTTTGTAGAAGAGGGACATATAGCTGTGTGTCATCTGCATAACAATGTAACTGAACATCAAAGCTGCTGCTGATGGAACCAAGAGGGAACAGTGTTTCCCACCCTTCGACTAATGTGTGGTGGTGCGCCACACTTTCAACACCAGCGGCCGCATATTTCGTTATACATTTTTTTTTTAATGCTGTTTAAAACACATTCTTCTGCATTTCCTTTCCCTGCTTTCCTCTGTCGCTCTGTCACTTGTGTTTCGCTCACATACACACACACAGCTCCTCCCACCGTGCAGTGTTTGGTGTTTTTAGCCCCCAACGTTGCCTTCAAGGCAGCGCGGCAATAGTTATATTCAGGTTAGAGTTAGGATTAAGGAGAGGATTAGCTGCCTGGAAGGAGACATTGGAGGCTTTAAACACCATTGAGCCCACTGTGCACACAGCGTCTGTCTTCATAAAGGAGAGAAGACGGCTGGCAAAATTCACAAGTTCAGGAAAGGTTGGTATATATCTCGTGAAGACATTTACACAATCACAATCACCAACCCGACTCTTAGCAAACAAGCGATTGTGCCTGCTTTAGAAAGTTAACTAGTCGCAGTTTGCGGTAAAATGCAGTTGGGTTGTCGAGGTCAAAACACTATGTAGCAGCTGTGAATCAAATAAACGTATTAAAAATAATTTTATGTAATTTTTTACTCTTACACTGAATGTTTGCTGCTTCAATCCAGCTGAGTATTGAAAAGTATTTTCCGCGACTGAAAAAGGCACATGTTGAGGATGAGGACCAGCCCGAACCGGAGGTATCAGTCTGAAACAGAGCTGAACAGTCCGACCAGTCTAAATAGTTGTTATTAATTTGTTTACAATATTTTCAGGCTTCAACCAGTGAAAGACAGGGTCTGGTAGAGAAAGAGATATTCATTAGGCATTAAAGTAGGAGAGGAGGGCAGAATCCAACAGCTTGATCCTCCTCAGTTTTTGATACTTATTGTTACGAAAAGCCTCTTATTTATGAGACCGGTCTGAGCGACCTCCAGCTTAAAGCAGGGTCTCTGAGCGTGACTGTCCAAGCGACGAGCTAACGGCCCCTGCAGGAGCTAGCTGGCTTTCACATCACTTTATGGAGCTTCTCAACTTTGGAGCAAATTGTCAATTCGGCATCGAATTTTGTAAGCCTATATTCTAAATCTACACAGTTGATTTCTTGCGCCAAACGTTCTCAGAAGTGAATATAGTGATGAATAAAATGGCGAAAATTCAAATTGTCCCGTTGTTGGTCCGTCTATGTACCGGAAACTCGACCCTCGTTGAGCGCCGAAATGACTGTTGGGATACGGTGCTGCCGTGCAGTTCATTCAAGTTGCCAACCAATGCATCCTCTGTAAAATGGGTTAAGGATTAAAAAAAATAATATATATATATCTCAAAAGACTATTAGGGGTTTTAAACCCTGTACAACGTAAGAAAGTGTAGTAAAACATTTTAAAAGAAAAAAAGAATACATTCATCAAATGCATTAAGACTTTACGGACTCACGCCCGGTTAGTGTTAATTTCGTCAGACGAGACGAGACTAAATATGTTCGTCAACGACCTTTTTTTCCATGACTAATGGTGTAGATACATTTAGCCGACGGCCGACCGTTGACATAAAACCCCGTCGATGTGATCAGTCGCGTCCCCGAGGTCCAAAAAACTGCCGCGGGACACACTCACCCGACACCAACTTGAGAAACGTAATACGTCTTGATAACAGCAGGCGGCGCTACTCTGTATTGTCGCCCAAGAAACGAAAACCGGAAATTGCGCAACATCTTCTTCTTCTTTGGGAATTGACGGCAGCCGGTGACGGAACATCCCTCCTTTAGCTGGTATGTTTCCGGTTTTCTCCTGCACTGGTTCGCTAGTGAAGTACGCGGCGCAACCAATGGGCGCTACTCTGTGTTGTTGCCTAAGAACTTAAAACCGGCCGCTGATAGGATGAACGAGTCACGTGAATTTGTTTTCTCCGGAAATTCAAAGCCAGACTGTCATGGCGTTCAGAATACGATCTCATCTTGTACTAAAATAGTTCACTGAAACGTGTTTCTGAAAACATTTTAAGCGAGAAATAGGCCATGCAGTTGCTGAATCTGTCTTCATTTCAGATCGACAAAGGTCAGTTTAAAAGATTTCCATCAGATTTTGAGAGGCTCTAGTCACCTCATTCCGCTCGCCATTTCCGGGTGAGTCCCGACTGCCCTGCCGTCGACCGAACATGTCAGGTCGGCCAAAATGAACGCCGACAGTCCCCCAGACTGACGACGGCACAGGACACACCGAACAGATTTGAGTCACTGACCTCGCCAGACTGTCCCACGGCCGATAATCGGCCTGGTGTGTCAGCGCCCTAAGACGAGATGATGACGAGACTGCGCCAATGTCCAAAAACGCGGACTAAGACTTAATTAACATGCATTATTGTTGATGAAAAAAGACGACACTAAGACGTTTTGCATAAAATAAAAACTAAGATAAAACCTCTCTTCATTTTTGTCTACAATTGTCTCTACATTTTCATCACGAGATAGAATATTCAGCGGTTATTAGGGTTGGTTACCGAGACCCGGTGCCTTAACGACCGCTATCTAACGGACCGAATAACCACGCGGATTTCGGTGCCACTTAAATGCCTGCGCTTCTCTCTGATACTCCTAAACGGACGTTAGAGGCAACCTAAACCTTGCTGCACGGGACACTAGTTAACACTACACTTGGAAGCAGGTAACGTTAGCCTACCGTTAGCTAGCAGCTGACTTAAACACTGTTAAAAAAACTGACAGCTAAACGGTGTAAAAGTTTGTCTGCATTTCACTGTAGAGGATTCCAACACTGAGATGTACGACAGTCTAAAAAAAGACTAAAATGCTTTGACTAAAACTTGACTAAGATATACTGAGTTTTCTTTTGACTAAAGCTAGACTAAAATGACGAGACTTTTAGTCGACTAAAACTTGACTAACAAAATAAAGATATGTGAATGACTAAATATGCCTAAAACTAACACGGACATTTGGCACAAGACTAAGACTAAATTAAAAATAGGTGACAAAATTAACACCACGCCCGATTAAAACCCGACATTTTAATAAGTTGGCTGTAAAAGTTTTAAACTCAGTCGAGAATTTTTGACTGTTCAGATGCGATCTTGAGTGTAACATTTCATGGACTTTCAATTATTTCATTATCTATTACTATTTATACATGTGTATTTATAGTTCAATATCCAAATATCATGAATTAAGTTCGAAATGTCATCTTGGTTGTGTGCCATACCCCTCAGACCTCAAACCCCCCAAAAATATACAGACTGGTGCACAGCTGCTTCATTCTGAATGAGTCCTCCAGCCTTCCTTAAGTACAAGGGGCGGAGCCAACCACTAACTATCAAATCAGGATCACCTGAGTAGAGCAGACAGGGAGAAGCTAAACAAGAGGGGAGCTTGTAACACTCGCATGGTGGGTTCTCATGGGTGCCTGTAAGTTTCCACCCAGTATAAAATCTTTGTTACAAATTGAGCAGCTACATTGTTTCTCATCTTTGTGGATTCTCATGTGTTTCTGTAAATTTCCACTATCTGTAAAAGCTTTCTTACAGACTGAGCAGCTAAATGGTTTCTCTCCTGTGTGGATTCTCATGTGTCTCTTTAAATTCCCACTTTCTGTAAAAGCTTTCTTACAGATTGAGCAGCTAAATGGTGTCTCTCCTGTGTGGATTCTCATGTGTATCTGTAAGTTTCCACTCTGTCCAAAAGCTTTCTTACAGACTGAGCAGCTAAATGGTTTCTCGCCTTCATGAGTTCTCATGTGTCTCTTTAGATTTATACTGGTGCCAAATCTTTTCCCACACTCAGAGCACCTAAATGGTTTCTCACCAGTAGTACATCCTGAATCACTAACAGGGAATCTATCATTATTCAGAGAGTTTAAACCTGACTGAGGTTCTCTGGTCTCTTTCCAATCAGCACTGTCATCAGTCTCAGGTTCATCAGTATCTGGTTGTGAAAGTGTATCTGGATCTGATTTCATGGCTGGTTCTGGTCCTCCACACTCCTCTTCATCAGCTTCTGTTTTTATCTCTTCAGTTTGTCTTTGATGAAGCTGTGAGAACATAGGTTTCTCTTCATCATCTTCACTCTTCACAGGGACAGGAGTGAATGGGAATTTGGTGACATCAGCCTCCTCCGGCCCTTGAAGCTGCTCTTCATCCTGACTGATCAGGAGTTCCTCCTGTTCTTCTTTAATGTGTGGGGGCTTTGGGTCCTCCTGGTCCAGACTGGAGCTCCACTCCTGCTGATGTTCTTCACCAACAATCACTTTCTGGACATCTGAAGGTAAAGGTGAAACACAAACTAACAGCTATTAATGTGAATCTTAACGATACTTTTAAAAGTAGCTCTATTCACTCTCATAACAAATACGGGTGTCAGGATTTTCAATTCAATCTTCGATTTAATAACAACAACATGAATGCAATATGAGTTTACAGAGAGTCAGCTGAAGGCACCATGAAGTCCAGTTGGAGCCAACAAGCTTTAAAGGGGAACTATGCAGTTTCTTTTTAGCTTAATTAGCCTTAACAGCTTCGGAGTCATTGGAATGTTTATATGACTTTTTTCGGGTTGAATGGTGGGCGTCTCGCTCCCCCCTGGCGCCTGTGAGCGGAAAAACCACCTTTGCAACTTTGGGCCGGCGAGCCGCTGGCCTCAGCGTCAGGAAGTATCGCGTGATTATTAGTGTCGCAAAGGGGCGGAAATTTTCTGAAACTTTCCATGGAAAGTTTAGCAGGAGAATTTTGGAAACATTCCAATTTGGAAACTTTCATGGGAATTAGCGGGAATAAACGGGAATTAATGGGAATAAACTGGATATTTTTAATATTGCTTTCCATGGAAAGTTTAGCTGGGGAATTTTTGGAAACAATTCGGAAACTTTCATTGGAATTAATGGAAATTATAGGAATTTGGATGGGATGTAGTCCTTGGGCTCAAATGCAGTACTGTCTTCAATCTGTCTTCAATCAGCTTCTATCTGCTGCTGAATGTTGGATTCTAGAAATGATCTGTGCAGTAGCTAGCATGCTCCCTTTGATTTACTATGGTTAAGGTTATATGCGTGCTAAGGTTACCATCAGCGCTGTCTATTGTTTCCAGCCTATCAAGAACAAGTGGGCTATACAATTAACACACATACTAGGTTAATAGCAATGGGTTATGTATTACCCCCCAAAAAATAAAATAAACTCCTGTACTTCAAAAACTAAATGTTGGCAGGTATGTAGTAGCTTAAAACATTTTATAGGTTGTAAAGAACTGAAAATGGTCATTTGTTGAATTTGCAGCATATTTTGCATATTTACTGAAATCAAAAGCTTAAATCAAACATCTTAATAGGGCAAGTTACATGTTAACATAGGACCCCTTCTTTGATATCACCTTTTTTTTGCATCCGTTGAACTTATGAGTTTATGGAGAGTTTCTGCTTGAATTCCTCCCAGAGCTGCTGTTTTGATGCAAACTGCCTCCCACCCTCATACAGGGCTCGAGAGTGCGACCAATTTGGTCGCATTTGCCAAATTTTTTACCAAAATTTGTAAGGGTGCGACTAAGATTTTTCCTAGGTCGCACCGGTGCACCTAACGTGCTCGCATCCGCTGCCTCTCCACTAACGAAGCAATGTTGTTTATATGGATATGGTTTAATGTTGCGTTACATGACCCATTCCTTCTGGAAAGCTGTGCCTGTGTTTGGATTTGGATCTCTCCTCCGTGCAGCCCCGCCCCCATTCACTCACACACCGGCCGGCTCACCTGCAACATTGAGAGAAACAGCGCCGCTGGTCCAAACTCCCGACATTCGTCTACAGTTTTAATTGTTATAACCCAGCTGTATATTGTTAAGTATGAGAGGGAAACCTGTATTGGCAGTGTTACCGCTGGTAACTCTCTATTACTGCAGCCGCCACGGCGAAAAACACACAGGAGTTATTAAATGCAACTTCAGTTGGTTGAGTAATAGCGTGTAAGACGGAGCATGCTGGATCATAGTTCATAAAAATGCAGCGCAGTGACGATACAGACATTTCATAGCCGACACAAGACTGGTGTAACGCCGCTAATGAGTCAGCCGTCACTCTCTGAGTAGCCTAGCATAGCTTCAGTCCATCGCACTCCCCCTGTCTTTCGGTCGTTTTTTTTTTTTTTTTTTTTTTAAAGATTTCAGCCTTTATTTTGATAGGAAAGCTGAAGACATGAAAGGGGAGAGAGAGGGGGGGATGACATGTAGAAAAGGGCCGCAGGTCGGAGTCAAACCTCTATATTTACCAACTGAGCTATCCGGGCGTCCTCTTTCTCTTTTAATCAGTCTGTTATTGTTTTTGAAAGCTTATGAAGGAGCTTTCTCAGATATATATATTTTTTATATAATATATCCTAGGCTATTTATTTTAGATAACTTTCATTTACATGTGTTGCAGCTGTATATTTTCAAACTGGTAAAGGAAACCCTGTCTTTGCATTTTATTTGAGTCACAATCTGTTTTAATAAAAGAGCTTGTGAAAATTGGCTTTGACTTAAAACTGAACATTTAGCCCACTTTGTAAAAAAATACAGAGCTATATATCGTGTATCGCCATTCAGTGTTACGGCGATGCGAGGAAAAATGTGGGTGCACCTAAATTTTGTGCTGGTGCACCTAAATAAAAAAAGTTAGGCGCACCAGTGCAACCAAGGCAAAAAGTTAGTGTGGAGCCCTGTCATAGATCTTTTGCTTGAGGATGCTCCAAAGGTTCTCCATGGACCTTATTCACGGCAGACATTTTTTACTTGTCATAGTAGGAAAAGCACAGCTGAGATTGATAACCTTAACTATGGCGCAATTCCATCAAGTGTCCCAGTAAGCTATTTCAGTGAGTCAGCATTAGGGCTGAACAATGTTTGAAAATAATCTAATTGCGATTTTTTTCAAAAATATTGCAATTCGATATGCAATTATTTTTTAAGCTCTGTCTTCTGTATTATTCAACAAAAACTAGCAATAAATCATTGTATAGTATGAACAACACAAGATTAGATCGATTAAACAAACTGTTCTTTCCTGGAGGCCAGGCCTGTATGTGATGATGAAATTAATTAGGTGATGCATGAATTTATATGAATGACATCTTTTATTTAACTACTTCAATCACAGTAGTATATTGAGCACTAACCAAGCCTGGTGGAAACATTCATATGAAAGTCAGAAACAAATCACACAAACTAAAGTGCAGATTGCAGAAAAATAAAAACAAATATATGGCTTTACCACACTTGGCCACGCTGCTGTGAAAGCTCCCCGAACGTCATTTATCAGAGTCTGGTTGTTACCCCTCTCTGCGGCAGTCTCCTCCACTCCATATCTTTATAACGGAGCTAACCGCTAACCGGAGCTAACCGCTAATCAGAGCTAATCGTTGCTAACCGAGCCTTCAGTTCTGCGTGCCTGTATTCATTAACTGCATGTATGGACTGGAAACCGAATAAAACCCTTACAAGTTTTAAACTACAACTTGTTTGAATGACAGAGATCAGCTCAAGGTACGGCGTAGCGTTAGCGTGCTAAGTTGCTGCTTTCTCTGCGGAGTGCAGACTGATTTGCTCTCGTGAGTCACGTGACCAAATCGCAGCCTTTGCGATTAGGAAATCGTGTTTTAACATATCGTGATATTATCGCAAATGCAATTAATCGTTCAGCCCTAGTCAGCGTGCACAATACCAGGGCCTCTCCTAAGTGGAATGCAGACATCATTAATGGCTTTGAACACACCTGTGCTTTTCCTACTATGACATGTCAACATGTCTGCCGTGAAAAAGGTCTATAGGGTTGAGGTCAGGGGAGGATTGGGGAGTTTCTCTCCTTTTATGCCCATAGCAGCCTATGACACAGAGGTATTCTTTGCAGCACGAGATGGTGCATTGTCATGCATTTTGCTACAGAAGGCACGGTTCTTCTTTTTGTAAAACAAAGAGAAAGTGGTCAGTCAGAAACTCAACACACTTTGCCGAGGTCATTTCCACACCTTCAGGGACCCTAAAGGGGCCTACCAGCTTTCTCCCCATGATTCCGATTCTGATGTTGCAGCCTTATTGGGACATGGTGGCCATCCACCAACCATCCACTACTCCATCCATCTGGACCATCCAGGACTGTTTGAAACAAGACTGTTTGAAAATTAGTCTTCATTTATTTCTGGGCCCACTGCAATCGTTTCTGCTTGTAATGAGAGAAAAACTCATGGTGTGGCCCCAATCCTCCCCTGACCTCAAACCTATTGAGAACCTTTGGAGCATCCTCAAGAAAAAGGTGATATCAAAGAAGGGGGTCCTATGTTAACATGTAACTTGCCCTGTTAAGATGTGTTTGATTGAAATAGCTTTGTGCATAATCATTTGGAACAGTGCATTCTGAGTTTTTTTAATAAAAAAATAAAAAAATTCTGTTTGACTGGGTGGGTTGTACCTATACCCTAACGGTTGGTGACTTTAAAAAAATCATACTGTCATTTGAAACGACTATTTAGGAAAATCAGTATAAATTAAAGCTGCAAGCAGCGATAGACGGGCCCTCGCGCCTCTGCGCACGTCGGGGTTACTGGTGTTCGCAGCTCCTTGCGAGCGTGTTTGCGCGGCACTCATACACTGCAAATCGTCACCAATGAAAAGGGAACTCCCTGCTGAGTTCAATGATACCTCACAAGACTACGTCACAGTTCATTAGCTGTGAAAGGGGGGCGTGACCAAAGTATAGGGGGCGGGCCAAACCATGACCAATAAAAAAGGAAGTCTCTGCTGAGTTCATTGATACCTCACTTAAGACTGTACCTTAAACGGGTCACCATTTATGAAAGGGGGCGTGGCTTAAGCATATGGGGGCGGGCCAAACCATCACCAATGAATAAGGAAGTCTCTGCTGAGTTCAATGACACCTAACACTCTAACACTCTACCTTAAACGGTTCAAATGTTATGAAAGGGGGCGTGGCCTCAGTAAGTGGGCATGGTTAAAGTATAGCGGGCCCCCGCTATAAACTTATTATACATAGTATATTACATATTAGTTTCATGTAAATCAGATGATGTTTGACATCGCATTTCCTGTTACCAACGGGGGGTGCTATGACAAAAGTAAATTTTGGCCTGTAGATGTCTCAGGCCTGGACTCTTGTCAATCGTGAGAAATTTCGGGCAGATACGACAACGTAAACTCAACAACTTCTTTGTTCATCACACTAAAAATGGCCGCCATGCCAAAAATGGCCACCATGCCACACCGTCTGACGAAAAGTTTATCTTTTAATAACTTTTCATCTTCAAGGTGTTTAGATGGTACAGAAAAAATTTGAGGTCCATTAAAATATGTAAATTTTCACCAAAGTTGATGCGGCCGCCAATTTTGGTGAGTTTTTGAATATGTTAAGCACCTCAAAAAGGCAATTAATTTGCCGTAATAATAATTCCTTCAGTTTTCAATAGGGCCTTCGCCGTAAATATAATTTGCATAATCATTTGGAACACAGTGTATATTGTCATGTAGGCCCACTGTGTTACTGCCTCTGCATCATGCAGGCTCTGCCTCCATCCTCTCTGTCTTTTTTGGTTAACACTGAAATAGCTATCATATCTAATGTGATGAAACTCCCATGGAAAGGGGAGTAGGCCTACTGCACTGTAATTCCTGACTGCACTTGAATGCAACTTGATTTTACTGAGAAACAAATGAGACAGAGTGACTTGTTTTGTTGCCTGTCAAACATTCAGCTGGACACAAACACTCCTGTACAGTTCAGTGCTTGCATTTAATTTTTTCTACCCTTTATAATGTTTATAAAACTTTGTGGCAGTGATAGAGGCTGCTGACAGAGTGATGTTGACTGTCAGGACTCTCTCACTGCATCAAAACACACTGGCAAGTCTGAGCGGCGGTTACACGCTTGGCCACCGCAGCGTGACGTCAGGTTGACTCGGTCTCAGCTTTTCGCCGCAGGCTCTCCCCGCGGCTTCCCACGCCACAGTACTACCCCAAAACGCGACCAATTTGGTCGAAGCCTGTAGCCCTGAAATCAATATTCTTTTTTCTTTTTTTTATAAAGGCGGTGATGATGTCAGCAGCGCAGTAGAATAAGTCCGGTGGTGGCCGCTAGAGTCCCGTACAGTAAACGTAAACATCACTGCCTCCGTCGCTGCTACAACAAAGTTTTCAAAAACCACACACAAGCAGTTCAGTGCTTGGGTTGTCTGTGGAGACAGAGTTCCCCCAGATCTCCACTAAGGCTGTGAAAGTCCTGATCCCCTTCCACCTCCACCTACTTGGGTTTTCCGAGCTGACCCTGATTAAAAACAAATACAGATCGAGGCTGCAGGTGGAGGACGACTTGCGTTTATTTCTCTCTCAGTGCAGCCCCGCCTCAAACGCCTCTGCGCATCAAAAGCGCGGCCTCATTGTTCCCGCTGACGGACGCGGCGTCAGCTGATTTTGCCGGGGCTTCAGCCCCGAATGTTTTGAGTGTAGCCCCGAGTGTATTTTGAAAAGTTGACTGACAAATGTGAAACCGGACGTCTGCTTTTGGGCTGGGCAATATATCGACATTATATCGATATCGTGATATGAGACTAGATATCGTCTTAGATTTTGGATATCGTAATATGACATAAGTGTCTTTTACTGGTTTTAAAGGCAGCATTACAGTAAAGTGATGTCATTTTCCAAACCTACCAGACTGTTCTAGCTCTTCTATTATTTGCCTTTTCCTATTCCTATTGACTTCATTCTTGTAATAGCCTATTATAACTTAATTTTTCACAAAATATCACGACTCCTCCAAACCTCAGAGAACACAGATGGGATGAGTTATATGTTGAATGTGCACAAAGTTTTGGACACGAGCACAAATCTTGCTCAAACACATCTAAAATATTACAGTCCAGGGGTTTATTAATAAATTAAAATGAATAATGTATAATTGAGGTGAATAATTGTCATTTGCGGAGATTACTTCACCGACAAAATATGCAAAAAAGGAGGGAAGAGTAAATGATGCCTAGGCTACACGTGTGCTGACTCAGATATAATTAGAAAAGTTGATCTACAGGAGAATAAATAGTTGAAAGCAATGCAGAATGCCTGAGAGCCTTACTGCAACATATTCCATTATGTTTTTATATTTGGATTGTAATCTATGTTTCCTTTTACATAAAGATATTTCCAGCATATTAATTTAGAAAAAGGTTGAAATAGGTGCATACAAATTCACCAGAATGCAGGAAATGAAGTGTTTAATGCTAAAAATGTTCTAGTTGCCAACCACCGTCGTGACACAGGTTATGTAGTAGGGCTGGGCGACATGGAGAAAATCAAATAAAACGATATTTTTGACCAAATACCTCGATATCGATACTGCAATGATAGGTAGTAGTCTTGACTATTGGCGCTTTCGCAAAATATTTACATAATGAGATTTTTGATAAATAATCATCAGTAATGTGGATATAATAACTAAAAGGGTAAAGGCAAATAACAGAACAGTTACAACAGTCTGGTAAGTTCAGAAAACGACATCACTTTACTGTAATGCAACCTTTAAAACCAGGAAAAGACAACACTTATGCCATATTACGATACTACGATATCCAAAATCTAATACGATAAATAGTCTCATATCACAGTATCTATATAATATCGATATATTGCCCAGCTCTATTATGCGGGACCGCGGTTGTTAGGTTTGGTGAATTCGGGTAACGGCCATACAATCCAGGACATGCTGATCTTGATTCATAGTACAGGCCTCAGGAGTTTGTGCAACAGCTACTGTTTGGCAAACAACAATACACAGCCACTTTGTCTCTCTTCTTTTTCTCCTCCGTGGAATAAAGCTCCGGTCAATTGCGGTCGGGTATGATCTATAAACGATGCGACGGAAAACAATAGGCCTCATTATCAAATATGAAGACTGGTAGATTTCTGATTAAATATATAACTATTGACCTCGACAAAACAAATGTGTTTTGAGCTCTGTCTCTGGCTCGATTATCACTCAGTGTTTCCCACACTGGATGCTTAGACACAGTACTCCCCTTTACATGGAGGTTTAATCACATTAGATATGATAGCATTTCAGTGTTGAGGGAAAAAGAGAGGAGGGAGGGAGAGCCTGTAGGAGGCTGTAATACAGTACAGTGACATCGATTCGACGGCATTCTGCTCATTCTTGACAACAGACCGTTGCTATGCATAGCAGAGCGTCGTCATGGACGAAGTGTGGATTTATCAGCTGTGGCAAAAAGTGGAGAAAAGTGGAGCACCCCCTGTCCTCCAATTCAGGCGTTGACAGCAGATCTTTACGGTGGCCGACAGGGGCAAACGCCCTGCAACTTCAGAAAGCAAATTAGAAAACAACTTCATTCATTTGACAACACACGTGCAGCATTCAGCAAACACGCTGCATATACACACAACACAATCAAATACATAAACGCCATGCAAATAAAAAACGATGCAAAAAGAAAAGCACCCCGAAAAAAAAGAGATGCAAAAAGAAAAACAACTTCATTAATTTGACAACACATGCGCAGCATTCAGCAAACGCGCTGCATATACACACAACCAAATACAGAAACGCGCTGCGAATAAAAAACGATGCAAAAAGAAAAGCACACAAACCCCGAAAACAAATGCAACAAAAAAACGCTGCATCCAGATTCCACAACGGAAGTTTTCCAGACCTCTAGAGGGAGCAGCTAAGGGGAACAGCTGGATTTTCGACCCCACGGGGAGAGAGAGAGAGACGTTCAATCTCAGAACAGTGTGCAACGGTGAGATCATAGACTGTAAATATTAAGTCTATGTTTGAGATATGTTTTCTCTCGTTTTGGTGGGTGTGTCTCGGCTCAGGTCGCAGGAGATACTCAATCAGCAGAGACGTCTGTAAACTCGTGGTAATAAAACATTTAAAACTGCATCAGCGTTTAACGTTGACGTTTGTTTAAGCCATATTACATGAGAGGGTTTAATTTCCAGGTCCGAAGGCGCATCACTGAAGTGTAGGCCTCCTCAAGTGTAATATTGTGATTATACAACAAAATAAGTGACCAATCTGTATTCATATTGTGGAGCATTTCGCTCTTGAAATACAAAAAACAGACTCTTTATAATCCCTCCCTGTTTAATAAACCAGCCAATTTATCGTGGGATTTATCAAACTGAATAAATCCCACCCGCACATAGGCTAAACACAAAACTGCTTTGCTTGCTCCATCGTGTTGTAACTAAGACATCTGCTGAAAAGGTTATTGTATTCATCAGCATGATTGCCGTACTGTTTAGTTAAAAAACATCCAAAACACCAAAGGAAGAAGAGCGAACCAGACGCGAGCTTTTATTTTGAAAAGTGGAAGCTCGAGCACGGCACCAGCCGGGAGAGCATGAGACGGGAGCATAGACTGTATGTTACTAATATATTATATTATGTTATTAATAATAATAATAATAAGAATAATAAGACTTTAATATACAGTCTATGGACAGGAGGGCATGAGACAGGAGTTCTCTTTTTACTATGCAGCCATACCCGACTCTAATAAAAAGGCAGAGTGCTCTCTCCCCGTGGAGTCGAAAATCCAGCTGTTCCCCTTAGCTGTTCCCTCTAGAGGTCTGGAGAACTTCCGTTGTGGAATCTGGATGCAGTGTTTTTTTGTTGCATTTGTTTTCGAGGTTTGTGTGCTTTTCTTTTTGCATCGTTTTTTTATTCACATCGCGTTTATGTATTTGATTGTGTTGTGTGTATATGCAGCATGTTTGCTGCACGTGCTGTCAAATTAATGAAGTTGTTTTCTTAATTTGCTTGTTTTGTCTATTTGCATGTGTTTTCTGAAGTTGCAGGGCGTTTGCCCCTGTCGGCCACCATAGATCTTACTTATTAATGTACTTTTTCAGTTATGACTGACTTTCAAATTAGATAATAATAAAAGTTATATGGCATTATAAACCAGAGCCAGCTCATATAACAATGAATCTCCCCCAACAGGGTAACGTTAACGTTAAGTAAGAAGAAATAGAAGAAGAATATAGAACATTGTAAACGTCTCCCACCTCTCCACTGGCCAGCTGACAGTTTCCTCTCAGAGTCCATGTTGAAGTGTCTCTCCTCAACTTCTCCCCGAGCTGCATTTGAGGAAAAACACGGAGCTCACAACATATCCGATAACACACGTTAGCAGGAGCTAGCTGCGGCTAACGTTAGCTTAGCGCGCGGACTCCCTGCAACAACAGCAGTAAACGCGTTTCCGGTCGGAGAAAGAAAACAGACCTGCTCTTTGTAGCTCCGTTTCAGGTTTTAAAACCTCATGCAGCAGTTTGGGATGTTTCTCTCTGGAAGGACACCAAACACTGGCGCCTTTTACTCCGCCGTCCTCAACACGAGCTAAAATGCAAACTCTAGGCTCGTTCGAGATGAACTGCGCCGGTGTCAGTACCCGATCCGTTCCACCGGCACGATCCGTTCTGCGCATGTGCAAGATGACACGTATGCCATGACGTAGGCGCAGATGATAATGCTGCGTTCATTCCACCACCACCTCGGAATAACGGCACCGCTTCCACCTACACAATCCGTTCTGCGCATGCGCAAGATGTTCACACGCTAGCCTCCAGCTAACGTTAGTTAGCTAATAGCTAATTCGGCGGACCGCTAGGTGATTTTAGCGGTCTGCCGTTAGCCTCCACCGGGAAGCTAACGTTAGTTTAGCTAACAGTTAATTCGGCGGACCGCTAGGTGATTATAGCGGTCTGCCGTTAGCCTCCACCGGGAAGCTAACGTTAGTTTAGCTAACGGTTAATTCGGCTAACCGCTAGCTGATTGCAGCGGTCTGCCGTTAGCCTCCACAGTTAAGCTAACGTTAGTTTAGCTAACAGCTAATTCGGCTAACCGCTAGCTGAGACAGCATGTAAACTTTAAAAGACCCTCAAAATAAAACTTGAAAATAAACGTTAACATATATAACAGCTGTTACGTCAGTTCTACTTGTGCTCGTTTAAAATCCAATCACTCAATACTTGTCTTTATTGTTATTACTGTAAAGTCTTAATTTAGCTGTAGCCTGCTTCTCCCATTATGTTTGACTTAATGTTATTTTAGACTGAATCTAGCTGTCCGTTCTGCCTACACGATCCGTTCTGCGCATGCGTTATTATAAACTGAATCTAGCTGTCGGCTAGCGGTTAGCCGAATTAGCTGTTAGCTATCCCGGTGGAGGCTAGCGTGGAACGGATCGGGTACTGACAGACAGCCACCGACCATGTGAATGCTGCTAGTCAGAAACAACGTAACCAGTGGGGCGGTGCCTGTTATTCCGAGGTGGCATGAACGCAGCATTATCATCTGCGCCTACGTCATGGCATACGTGTCATCTTGCACATGCTTAGAACGGATCGTGCCGGTGGAACGGATCGGGTACTGACAGTTGGACAGTTTTCCAGCTGATTCCAGCAGCCTTCAGGCTGAACAGGAAGTGACACAAACACTGGTCCGTTCGGGGTCCGATTCCGATTTAATAAAATGTTATCAGACCCATATATCAGCTCCTACACAGTCTCCAGTTGGTTTTATTATGACAGAGTAGCTGTCAAAATGCTCTACATGCGATCTGTTGCTGATTTTAATTAACAACAGACTGTAGATGATCAGTAATCTGAACAGATTTAGTCTCTCTGACTTCTAAACATCACTATCAGCCACACAACATGTGTTCTGTACAGAATAAGCTTTTAAATCAGACAAATCGCAGTTAAAATCCCTCCAATTCAAAATCAATAAAAAGTTTATATAAAACGTCATCATGTTGAAGGTAAAACCCCCACAGGATTCGTCTGAAGTGCCAAACGCGTCCCTTGTTGATGCTATAGAAAAGCTCACCTCCAGAATTGACCGCTTCGGTGACCAGCTGAGAGAAAACTCTGTCATGGTGGCTAATACCAGTTACCAGACTTGTGGAGCTGAATGCCACTGAGATTAAAGAGTGCAAGGTCAAGATTCAAGCGATAGAAAAAGAAATGCCCCATCTCGTAAAGGATAACGAGGAGCTGAAAGATAAGGTCACGGAGGCGGAGTGTTAAAAGAGACGCTGGAACCTTAAAATACATGGTTTGAAAGAAAAAGTTGACGAAAACACCCGAGATGTTGTCAAGAGTATCCTGTCTAAGTTAGCGCCGCAGTGGGACACATCGATGGATTCGGTAGTTGATACTGTGCACACATCAATGGTATCCGGGTTGTTTAGACAGCGCTTTGGTCAAAGGCATGTCATAAATCTCTCAATCTAACAGATTGACATTTATACCTCAGCTCAGCCTTCATATTGATAGGTTCTGTCCTAACCGAAATTTCTTTTTCTGTAGAAATATCTGTTCAGTTAAAAGGGCATTATTACATTAGTGAGTTCTCAGTTAATACTCACTAAAGAAGGGAGGTAAAAATGAAGAAAAAAAAAAAAAAAAATCCTTAATGTTAGCTTGTTAATTCAACATCAGGGTTTTCTTTAAAGCTTTAGAAAAAGAAAAAAGAAAAAGTCACGTTTTTAAACAAAGGAAACTTCAAATAAGCCTTTAAAGTCTGTTCACTTTAGATCCTTAATTTTAAAAAAAGGGTTGTTTTATAATTATTCTGATCACATAATAATGATCGATAGGGGCCTTGCAAATCTGTTTACCTCAAGAAATCTAAACCCTTTCTTTACTTCTATTTCTTAATCTCTTTTTTATGTTTTCTCATAACCAGATGTTTTCTTATGTTTCACTTAATACTAGGGGTCTAAGAGATTTTGTTAAAAGGAAATCAGTATTCCTTTTTTGTAAAAATGAAAGGGCACAATGCTTTTTTCTCCAAGAAACTCACTCTCTTGATATTGATGAAAAGTTTTGGTCAAACCAATGGGGAGATAAAATACTTTTCTCTCATGGTTCTAATAGGTCAGCAGGCGTTGCTATACTTTTAAACAACTTTCCTGGGAAAATATTAACCACTGCCAAGGACAGTTGTGGTCATTGGATAATATGCGTTTTTGAAATAGAGGATAGTTTCTTGATTCTGGGAAATATATATGGATATAATAATCAAAACCAAAACAAAATAATGATTGATGATGTTATTAGAGTTGTAAAAGATTTAGGTAAAAGGTATCCAACTGAAAACTTTATCTTCGGAGGTGATTTTAATATGGCAATAGATGACAAATATCAAAATATGCAAGACATCATTACAATCCCATATTGCGTAATTTTTGTAGTGCGTTTAATTTGATAGATGCATGGTGGACTAAAAACCCTTGTTCCCAAGTCTTCACTTGGTTTAAACCTGATGGCTCTGTGAAGTCTAGATTAGATTTCTGGCTGGTCTCTGATTGTAGATCTGGTCTGGAACCAAGCTCTACAGTTTCTGCTGCCCCTTTAACTGACCACTGTATGGTTAAACTTATTCTTAAACCTGCTAATACATATCAAAGGCCAAAAGGATACTGGAAATTCAATTCAAATCTTCTAAACAGTGAAATATTTTGTCAAAACAATTATAGCTACAATTAATAATATTACTGGAGATTCACAGTTTACAACGTATAGGGAAAAATGGGAGTATTTAAAATATAAGGTGCGTCAGATCTCTATATCTTCGGGTAAATTATTAAGCAGGAATAGCAGAAAAAAAGAATTTGAAATTATTAATGAAATAAACAGTATTTGTAATAGACCTTCTTTAAATGAAATTAACAAACAAAAACTTATTCTTTTACAATCTTCACTAGACCAAATATATGTTGATAAAGCCAAAGGAGCATATATAAGATCGAGGGCGAAGTGGATAGAGGAGGGTGAAAGGAGCTCTGCATACTTTTGTAGATTAGAGAAAAAGAGACAAGAGCGTAATGGTGTTAAATCTTTGCTAATCAATAACCAAGAATGCACAAATCCTGATCAGATTTCTAAGGAAATTTATAGTTTCTACAGTAAACTTTATTCCTCCTCTTATTCATACTCAGATGCTGTTGCCTTCTTTGATCTTATTAAAGATTGGATCCCCAAAGTAGATGAAAGTTTTAAAAATAGTTGTGATGCAGATATTAGTATGCTTGAAGTTGAAAAAGCCATGAATTGTTTATCTTTAGACAAGTCGCCTGGTTCAGATGGCTTAACGAGTAACTTCTATGGGCATTTCTGGGTAGAATATTAAAGACCTTGTTTTTCATATGTTAAAAGAAATCTCTGAATCCCACATTCTTCCATCCACTATGAAACAAGGGATTATTACTCTCATACCCAAACCTGGGAAAAATTCTAAATTAATAGACAACCTTAGGCCTATAACCCTACTTAATGACTATAAAATTTTAACTCATATTTATGCAAACAGGAAATAAAATTATTTCAGAGACACACTCAGGTTTTCTAATAGGACGCTCAATTCACAATAATATAAGGCTTGTGCTCGATTTAATGGATTATAATTATTTAATTGAAGATGAAGGTTTTATTTTATTTTTAGATTTTTTTAAAGCTTTTGACACGGTTGAACACAATTTTTTGTTTCACACTTTAGAATTATTTGGATTGGGAGAAAATTTTATTAATTTTGTCAAATTAATTTATAAGGACACTAATAGCTCAGTTATTTTACCTCAGGGTACATCTTCAAGATTTTCAATTGATAGAGGAATAAAACAAGGTTGTCCCATTTCACCTCTACTCTTTATTGCTGCAGCAGAAATGCTTTCCATTCTAATAAAACTTGATAGTGTTTGGGAAACAGTTAGTCATTAGCCAATTGGCTGATGACACGACCATTTTCATGAAAAACATTAACCAAGTTCAACAAATTCCAAACTCCAAACTGTAGAGCTCTTCTCTAGGGCTTCTGGTTTAAAGTTAAATCTGAAGAAATGTGAATTATTAGCAATTCATAACTCCACTCTGTCAACCTGTTATTTTTTCTTACAAAAATGGAATGCATTTGTAGACTAATTTACCCTGCTTACTCAATCTCATTTCCTAAGAATGCAATAAAAGCTATAAATCAAGCCAATTTCAATTTTATTTGGAAAAGAAAAACACACATTAGAAAAGGAATATTGGTTAAAGAGTATGATGAAGGAGGGCTAAAAGCAATCGACATTGAGTGTATTAATGGTACTATTAAAATTAATTGGCTAAGAGCCTTTTTTAAAAATGAAAATAGTTTTTGGTTTCATATTCCCAGACAAATTTAAAAAAAATTAGGAGGCGTCAATCTCCTCCTTAGATATGATTATGACCTTAAAAAACTCCCTGTTAAGTTATCAGCGTTTCATCAACAGGTTTTACTTTACTGGAAAATGATCTACAAACATAATTTCAGTCCTCATAACATTCCTTTGTGGAACTGTAGATATGTGCTATTTAGGAATAAGTCTTTATTTTACAATAATTGGTGGGAGAAAGGTATATGGTCTGTAATGCATATTTTAGACAATACCGGAGTCATTATGTCTTTTGAGAGTCTCTGTTCCAAATTTGATTTATTTGACAAAAAACAGTACGATAACATTATCAAAGCAATACCACAAGCTATAATCCAGATGTCTTTCAACGCTTTAAAATTACCTCTTTTTCTGCTTTTTTTTTTTTGGTGAATGGAGTTTCTCTTACTCACATAAATGTACCCAATATTACAATTCGGAAAGCCTTTGTGAAAGAATTATATCGTTATTCTTCAAATAAAATAAAATAAAATTTTTCCAGTACTGAAGTTAAAATGTTAAGAACCAAATTTCTTAAACTTCCAGTTGCACCAAAAGCAAAGGAAGTGCATTTTAAAATTTTTAATGGAGTGTACCCTTCTAGAGAATTCGATTCGGATTTGATGTGAACTGCTGCTCGTTTTGTGCTGATCAGATTGAAACAACAGAACATCTGTTTTATGAATGTAAATTTGCTTATACCTTCTGGGAGGATTTGCATTACTGGTTATTTCCTAAATTTGAAGATTTGCCTGTATTTACAAAGGAAAATATAATTTTTGGAATGCTTATGAAAAATGAAGCGCACGACTTAGCAGTTAACACATTCATTATTCTTGGGAAATTCTTTATACACAAGAATAGATTTCTGAAAACACTTCCAAACTTTATTTTTTTTCATAAAGAATTGTGTCATTACTTTTTATCTCTGAAGTTAATGAAGAAAAAGAATGCCTTAATCTTATCTACTTTGATAGAGGATGTGAAACTTTCTGAAAACCCCTAGTGTTCTCCCCTTTTTTTTTATTAATTAATTTTTTTTTTTTTTTTTACTTTGTTTGCTTGTTTGTTCATGTGTTCTTTCTTCTCTCTTATGTAAGGTGCTTGTCTGTTGTCTGTGAAGACATTTCATTTATTGTACCAGGCCAAGTATGGTTGTTACTATTGTTCAATAAAAAAAAACTAAAAAAAAACTGCGCTACCTGCGTCTCAGAACTGCGGCGGCCTTGGTCTCGTGAGATTATCGTTGCCCACGTGTGCATGACGTCAGAGCAAGTCGGGATCAAGTCGGACACAAATCTAACCGGCATGCATTGGGCGCCGATCGCCGGTGATGGATTCTGCGCAGATCTGGCTCATCTCGAAAAGCCTAATGGGACGGAGGTCGTAGCATCTTCCGCGACCCGGAAACACAAACACAACTTCCGCAAAACTCCTCTGCCCTTCAAAATAAAATACAATGTTTTAAGAGTCTTATTTAGGTGCATCCCGCTACCTACTGTACCGGAGTGTGTAATATCAAGGCTTTAGTACTTCAGGTTACAGTTTAATAAAAATAATAATAATTAAAAAATATAAAATAAAATAAAAATAAAAAACAACTATACTTTACGATCTAATCCTGTAGACTTAAGGAAACTAAATAGAGCTTTGCAGCAATCCCTTGAGTCGATTTTACCCACTGTCCTTTAATAAGATGAGATCAAATCAGTGGTTGAATGTAACTTAGTACATTTGCTCATGTACTGTACTTTTAAGGTATTATCATCATAGGCGGAGTTTGACATTTGAGGGGGCAAGAAATAAAAATAAAAAAAATAGAAATTGTCTCATTGTAGCAGCTAAGACCTGCCTACCACTTGGGGAACACAGCACGATCCACATATGGACAAAACAAACGTGCTAAATAAACATATGTTTATTTTTAAAGCAGATTTTAAATGACATTGCAACAATTTAACAATTCGCTTGGATTATGAAATGAGGCACAGCTGTCTTGGAACGCAATAGACAGACGGTGGCGGAATGCCCCGACGTTAAAACGTTAAGCCACATATAGTTTCTGCTGATAGCCAGGACTCTCTCTGTCCTGTTTCTTCAGGAATGATTTCACACATCAATTCACGGAAGAGCACTCCACAAGCACTAAATTTAATGCGCAGCTGCACACCAGACACATAACCTGTTATCACAAACGCACCGTCGTATACACATATCAAGCCCTTTGTAGATCCTCAATCCCAGCCACGTTGTGAGATGCAGAGCAATCCATAAAACACAAAAACCCTCCTTGGTTTCCAATTCCTCGGCTTATCGTACGCACACTGACAGCTGCTCAGTTTTGGAGGACCTAGCCTCGTCCGCAATTAAAGAGAAAAATCCAGTTTCCTGCATGTTTTCAGCAATGTTGTTGTAAAGCATGTGTGCACCGATGTCAATTATTTCATTTTGAAAATCTGGGCTTGTGGCTTTAAAATAATTGGAAGGCATGTTTTCAAAATCAGCATAATATTTTGATAAAAAACTGCAAACCTCGAGGAAATTGCCACGCGATTCTGACTCTTCTCCCTCCTTGTGCCCACGAAAGGGCAATCCAAGTTTAGACAGTAACCTGACAACATCAACTACTTTGCATAGATAACCTCTGTTCTTTTCAACTATAGCTTTTTGACTATAGCTGGTTTGGAAGTTATTCCATTTAATCATACAGTTCAGGTGCAATTACCCGTTTCAGCCACCAGGGGGAAGTGCTCCCCCTGTCCCCCCGCAAACTCCGCCCATGATTATCATATTTTATACATCTAATGAATTATATATTAATTCATTCATGGCGCCATTTTATGCTAACAAGCCATCACCCGCCGTTAGCAGTCCATTGACTCCCATTCATTTTGACGTCACTTTGACAGCGAATAACTTTACATCTGAAGCGTTTAAAGACTTTATTTGTCCATTGTTTATTTCTAAAGAAACACGACAATGTATAAAAGGCTCCATTACCTTGTACCTCACGTTATGACTCAGTAGCAGACGATTTTGTAAAAATAGGCTAACGATTGTGTCATAACCGTGCGACTCTCGGGCACACAGTAGAGGAATTACCGTATAGTACAGGAGAAGCTTGCAGGCAGTTTCGATTTACATTAGCTGTTTAAGTTAAATTAATAATGTTAACTAGCATTTTAGTTACCAATAATTCTCCTGTGCCTATGTCTCTGCAATTCGTAATGATTGAGATTTCTCTTGGCACAGCTACCACAAGACTTCCAACTTTCAGAGAGGTTGCCTACATCACATCTACATAGTCAAGCTCAGCCATCACTGCAAAAGTGCCTCCATCCAGAGCAACGGGATCTGTTGGTGCATTTCTTTTACTGCCTATGGGTAATCAACTGATAATCAGGCACTGCTGGGATTTGAACCCATAATCTCCTGTTTACGAGACAGGTGCTTTAACCTCTAAGATACAGTGCCTACTACACTATAACCAAACGGTTTACTCGTTTTGGCGGGGCTGAACGTGGCCCCGTTGTACACTAGGACCCTGTGACATCACTGTTGGGTGTGGTTTAAGGTGCATGTGATGCTGGCTCAGGTCAGAGGTGAAATAAACTTGAACTTTAACGGCCAGGGCATTTAAGGGGTCGACTGCCTGATATGAACTTCTCCCAGGCTCTTCCATACAGAGTGGAGGAGAGGTAATAATCAATTTACTAGTTTTTATCAAAACAGCATAATTAGGCCAAATGAACAGAAATGGCTGATGAATAAACTAAGGTGTATATTGTAGCTTAAACTTGCATTGCTCTGCATTTCATGTGTTTGTATGCACCATCTTAAGTCTGTGTTAATGTAGTGTTTCTGTGTAAATGTAATATGCCAGGGAAAACAGTCTGCCTTTTTAATTTGGGTAGCATGGGGATTGGGTCCACATGCTGATGGGATGCTAACAGAGGTAATCTCTGCAACAACAAGGTGCTGCTGGGATTTGAACCCAGGATCTCCTGTTTACTAGACAGGCACTTTAACCAACTAAGCCACAGCACCTTCTTGAGGACTTCTGTAATGTTGAGTCTTAATTTCTCTTTTCCCTTATATAAGCTGTATAATATACAGTATACTGACTGATTGATACATTTTTCCATTGACTATAACTGATATTTTTTGCTGAGGTTTGCACTGTTAAAGTCCCCAAGAACAATGAGCAGGGAGTCTGGATGTTAGAACGTGATATAATTCTCAAAAAAACTCTTCTGAATTACTAGCAGGTAAGAAATGAAGGATATGTAGCAATGCTCCTCTCTTTACTTAATTAAATAAACCCAAACCTCATTTAGGCCAACTGTTCATCATACTGATGTAGCTTTAACTTTTTTAGCTAACTTGACAATACTAACACACGTTAATACGCAGTTTATGATGCATTTTCTGTATGGATCATATTGTGGTTTTAAACTTCAACTGGTAACAGCCTAATGTTACATATAACTTTTTGGATATGGGAAATCAGGTATTAAGATTGTTTGCCCTTGTTGAAAATAAAGAGGCAAACACTGTGTTGAGAGAATCAACTGATAATCAGGATCTTCTAGGATTTGAACCCAGGCTCTCCTGTTTATAAGAGAGGCGCTTTAACCACTAAGCTACAGCACCTCCTACATGCTGGTACCTCTTGCAAGCACACAATGAGCTAGTAAACAGGGATGTGACTAGTACAAGATGTTAAACAATTCAAACTCTGAGTTGAAAATGTTTTTTTGAGAAGGGAAATGGATTTAACACATTTGTTATTGCTGTTAAACGATTTTAGTGAGAAACTGATATGACAGGAGGTAGGTTACTGATTAGTAAGGCTCTGTTGAAAAAAGATATTAACTGTAATTTGAACGTGACCAAACTAATGTATTTTGTTATGTAATGTCCGATCTACCTGTGGGATTTATACAGTGTGTATGTATGTATGTATGTATGTATATATATATATATATATACACACACACACACACACACACACATACACATACATACATATATATATATATACATACAAAAAGAAATACATCGACTAAAATGACGAAAGGTGCATTGGTCTCGTCCAGTACAACACCCAGAAATTTATTTTCATAGACTTTCAATTATTTCCTTATCAATTACTATTTATACAGTACAGGCCAAAAGTTTGGACACACCTTCTCATTCAATGCGTTTCGTTTATTTTCATGACTATTTACATTGTAGATTCTCACTGAAGGCATCAAAACTATGAATGAACACATATGGAATTATGTACTTAACAAAAAAGTGTGAAATACCTGAAAACATGTCTTATATTTTAGATTCCTCAAAGTAGCCACCCTTTGCTCTGATTACTGCTTTGCACACTCTTGGCATTCTCTTGATGAGCTTCAAGAGGTAGTCACCTGAAATGGTTTTCCAACAGTCTTGAAGGAGTTCCCAGAGATGCTTAGCACTTGTTGGCCCTTTTGCCTTCACTCTGCGGTCCAGCTCACCCCAAACCATCTTGATTGGGTTCAGGTACGGTGACTGTGGAGGCCAGGTCATCTGGCGCCGACACCCATCACTCACTCCTTCTTTCTTGGTCAAATAGCCCTTACACAGCCTGGAGGTGTGTTTGGGGTCATTGTCCTGTTGAAAAATAAATGATGGTCCAAATAAACGCAAACCAGATGGGATGGCATGTCGCTGCAGGATGCTGTGGTAGCCATGCTGGTTCAGTATGCCTTCAATTTTGAATAAATCCCCAACAGTGTCACCAGCAAAGCACCCCCACACCATCACACCTCCTCCTCCATGCTACACGGTGGGAACCAGGCATGTAGAATCCATCCGTTCACCTTTTCTGCGTCGCACAAAGACACAGCGGTTGGAACCAAAGATCTCAAATTTGGACTCATCAGACCGAAGCACAGATTTCTACTGTTCTAATGACTATTCCTTGTGTTTCTTGGCCCAAACAAATCTCTTCTGCTTGTTGCCTCTCCTTAGCAGTGGTTTCCTAGCAGCTATTTGACAATTAAGGCCTGATTGATGATGAATGATGAAGTCTACTCTTAACAGTTGTTCTAGAGATGTGTCTGCTGCTAGAACTCTGTGTAGCATTCATCTGGTCTCTAATCTGAGCTGCTGTTAACTTGCGATTTCTGAGGCTGGTGACTCGGATGAACTTATCCTCAGCAGCAGAGGTGACTCTTGGTCTTTTCCTGGGGCGGTCCTCATGTGAGCCAGTTTCGTTGTAGCACTTGATGGTTTTTGCAACTGCACTTGGGGACACATTCAAAGTTTTCACAATTTTCCGGACTGACTGACCTTCATTTGTTAAAGTAATGATGGCCACTCGTTTCTCTTTACTTAGCTGATTGGTTCTTGCCATATGAATTCTAACAGTTGTCCAATAGGGCTGTCGGCTGTGTATCAACCTGACTTCTGCACAACACAACTGATGGTCCCAACCCCATTAATAAGGGAAAAAATTCCACTAATTAACCCTGACAAGGCACACATGTGAAGTGAAAACCATTTCAGGTAACCTCATGAAGCTCATTGAGAGATGGCTCATTGAGAGGTGGCTACTTTGAGGAATCTAAAATATAAGACATGTTTTCAGTTATTTCACACTTTTTTGTTAAGTACATAATTCCATATGTGCTCATTCATAGTTTTGATGCCTTCAGTGAGAATCTACAATGTAAATAGTCATGAAAATAAAGAAAACGCATTGAATGAGAAGGTGTGTCCAAACTTTTGGCCTATACTGTACATCTGTATTTATAGTACAATATCCAAATATGAATTTAGTTCTGAATATCATCTTGGATTTGTGCCATACCCCTCAGACCTCTATCCCCCCAAAAATATACACACTGGTGCACAGCTGCTTCAGTCTGAATGAGTCCTCGAGCCTTCCTTAAGTACAGGGGGCGGCAACACAGTCTCACTCCCTAGTCGTCAAATGTATGACGCATGGTCAAGGACCCTGGCGTCAAGTTTCAACGAAATAGGGGTACCCTTGACGTTATTTTTCGACGAGGGGGTCCGTCAGATAGACATTCATGTTATTCCCCCACCGTCAGATATCGACGAAAGAAAAAAACACGCCCCCCGCCCCTTAACTCGAAATCTGTGACAGTTATTATTGGTATTTTTAGCCCAATAACCACTGTTTTAATCAACATTATTCACGAGATATTATCATGGTTTATATGTATTTATTTTAATGTTATTATTTCGGTCCATTTCGGCCAGGGAAGCTGGATTGCTTTTTTGTTGACTTATATTTTTTAAACTATAACGCTACATCTATCAACATTTATTTAGATGTTATCATGGTATTAATTTCTTTATTTTAATAATATTATTTCGGTCTTTTTACCGGTAAAATATTACAGTATGCTGTAATTAGAACATTACGATATGATCCTAGCAGGACGCATTCAAAGCCGATATCCCCCAATGCAATGCGGCCGTTCATTTCAAAGAATCGGGCAGCGATCAGCGGGTCTTTAACGCCAGGATCGCTTCAATATACATATATACAGTCAGTGGTTGTGTCACCAGCAACAACACGTTGCTCAGTTTTGTTCCAGTAAGTTATGAACCATAATAACGTATAAACGAATCCGCGGAAAACTCCGGAAGTGACGTAGTATGTCCCGCTCAGCGGATACGAAGATAAAAATATATAATATTCGTAATATTGATGTTTTTTTCTAACGTTGTATTTGAGGAGTTAAACAATAAAGATAGTTATAATAATAAAATACAGTTTCATGTATTTGTCTCATACATTGTGTGCTCGGCCGGCCGGCGGGCGGCCTCAATCTGAAATGGAATCAAGCCATTTTACGGCAGACAGCAGAAAGAGGAGCCGAACGAGTCCCCCCACCGACCCCGGAAGAACTACAAGTGCTCAAGCTTTGTAACAGCTTCTGTTGCGTTTCTTATGGGAGTTGTAGTTTTAAAGTATATTGGTATATTTCTCATAAGTAGAATTTGGCAGTGTATAATTTTGGATACACCCTGGGGTTTTTTGCGATGGAGAACACACTGGTGTCATCAGATTTTAAAAATCGAATCGTTAAATAGGTGAAAATAGCTTATTACCATATTTGACAGTGCTTACAGTAGGTACAATTTGGTGACCATAGCTACATGACAGCTGATGTCCAGAGCTTTCTATAACAGCTGGTCTTATGTGTGTAGCACCTTCTGTTGCTAAATGACAAGCCTTCATACATGTACTGGGTTCAAGGTTCAGAGGTCAATATTTCAAAGCAGGAGTAATGTATCCTCTCCAGACTGTCATATGTTCCTCTCCAGGTTGAGACCTTTCCAACGATGTGTTTGCTATAGTCCTACGACAACGTTTTAATTTTTACACATCATGGAGACCACTTAGCAGGAGATACTTTATTGTCCCCAGAGGGATATTTGCCTTGAGTTCAAATGCTTCACAAATAACACTTGACATATTGTTTTATGATACAGCTGACATACTTACAATAAAAAACAACATGAACAAAGTGATATAGGCTAGACTGAAGCACATCACACAGCAACAATCTATTGCTCATCTTTCACAAACAGTGACAAGAGCAACGCAACCATGCTTCATATCATAAAGCTGTTGCACACCCTCAATCTCAAGCAACATTTAAAGTTTTAATTGAGGTAGGTCCATATTAGGCCTATAGTTTAGAAATGTTAAGTTCACCCATATCTTCTGCCAGAGGATAAGAGCTCATACTTGGCATGGAGAATAAAAGATAGAGCAGACCATATTCTGTGTGCTTGCCTGGAGAGACTGGTTTCTATTCCTCTCCACAACCTTCATGACAGTCATTAATATGCTCTGTAATGCAGCCTTGTATAACACAAACCATCTGATTCACCGTGAGTGTCTGCTCTAAATGATAAGACACACTTTCAACACGGGCCTTCCAGCCAAAGGTGCATGTTGTCCATATGAACACCATTGGGCCTATAGGAGCAGAGCCGATGGATTGGTTCATTATTTATGACCTCTGATATCCTGTGACCCAGCTCTATCTCGAGAGTTATCTCAACTTCAGTTTCAAAGGGGTCAGCTTTTCTTAGACATGAGTAGGGGGCACCAAGGAAAAAAGGTTGGGAACCACTGCTCTGACCCATGTCACTTCCGCAGATTCGTTTAAATGTAGACAAATAAATGACACTGTATTTTAATATTATAACTATCTTTATTGTTTAACTCCTCAAATACAACATTTGACGAGTAGGGAGTGAGACTGTGTTGGGGGCGGAGCCAACCACTAACGATCAAATCAGGATCACCTGAGTAGAGCAGACAGGGAGAAGCTAAACAAGGGGGGAGCTTGTAACACTCACGTGTTGGGTTCTCATGTGTGCCTGTAAGTTTCCACCCAGTATAAAATCATTCTTACAGATTGAGCAGCTACATTATTTCTCTCCTTTGTGGATTCTCATGTGTTTCTGTAAATTTCCACCATCTGTAAAAGCTTTCTTACAGACTGAGCAGCTAAATGGTTTCTCTCCTGTGTGGATTCTCATGTGTCTCTTTAAATTTCCACTCACTGTAAAAGCTTTCTTACAGACTGGGCAGATAAACGGTTTCTCTCCTGTGTGGATTCTCATGTGTCTATATAAAGTTAGATGCGCTGTAAAATCTTTCTTACAGATTGAGCAGCTAAATGATTTCTCTCCTGAGTGGATTCTCATATGTTCCTGTAAACTTCCACTCCATGAAAAATCTTTCTTACAGACTGAGCAGCTAAATGGTTTCTCTCCAGAGTGGATTTTCATGTGCATCTGTAAGTTTCCACTCTGTGCAAAATCTTTCTTACAGACTGAGCAGCTAAATGGTTTCTCTCCTGTGTGGATTCTCATGTGTCTCTTTAAATTTCCACTCTCTGTAAAAGCTTTCTTACAGACTGAGCAGCTAAATGGTTTCTCTCCTGTGTGGGTTCTCATGTGTCCATGTAAATTTAGACGCGCTGTAAAATCTTTCTTACAGATTAAGCAGCTAAATGATTTCTCTCCTGTGTGGATTCTCATGTGTCTCTTTAAATTTCCACTCTCTGTAAAAGCTTTCTTACAAACTGGGCAGATAAATGGTTTCTCTCCTGTATGAGATCTCATGTGCCTCGTCACATTTCTATTGGTGCCAAATCTTTTCCCATACTTCGAGCACCTAAATGGTTTCTCACCAGTAGTACATCTTGAATCACTAACAGGGAATATATCATTATTCAGAGAGTTTAAACCTGACTGAGGTTCTCTGGTCTCCTTCCAATCAGCACTGTCATCAGTCTCAGGTTCAGAAGAGTCTCCAGTCTCGTCATCAGTATCTGGTTCTGAATGTGTATCTGGATCTGATTTCATGGCTGGTTCTGGTCCTTCACAGTCCTGTCCATCAGCTTCTGTTTTTATCTCTTCAGTTTGTCTTTGATGAAGCTGTGAGAACATAGGTTTCTCTTCATCATCTTCACTCTTCACAGGGACAGGAGTGAATGGGAACTTGGTGACATCAGCCTCCTCCAGCCCTTGAAGCTGCTCTTCATCCTGACTGATCCGAAGTTCCTCCTGTTCCTCTTTAATCTGGGGGGGCTTTGTGTCCTCCTGGTCCAGACTGGAGCTCCACTCCTGCTGATGTTCTTCACCAACAATCACTTTCTGGACATCTGAAGGTAAAGCTGAAACACAAACTAACAGCTATTAATGGGAATCTTAATACTTTTATAAGTAGCTCTATTCACTGTCATAATAAATACGGGTGTCAGGATTTTCAATTCAATCTTCGATTTAAAGATTTTTTTCCAGCACTGACACTCACAATAACAACAACAACATGAATGCAATATGAGTTTACAGAGAGTCAGCTGAAGGCACCATGAAGTCCAGTTGGAGCCAACAAGCTTTAAAGGGGAACTATGCAGTTTTTTTTTTAGCTTAATTTGCCTTAACAGCTTCGGAGTCATTGGAATGGTTATATGATTTTTTTTGGGTTGAATGGTGGTCGTCTCGCTCCCCCCGGCGACTGTGAGCGGAAAAACCACCCTTGCAACTTTGGGCCAGCGAGCCACTGGCCTCAGCGTCAGGAAGTATCGTGATATCGTGATATTAGGGTCGCAAAGGGGCGGAAGTTTTCTGGTAAATTTCTGTAAACTTTCGATGGAAAGTTTAGCAGGAGAATTTTGGAAACATTCCAATTTGGAAAGTTTAGCAGGAGAATTTTGGAAACATTCCAATTTGGAAAGTTTAGCAGGAGAATTTTGGAAACATTCCAATTTGGAAAGTTTAGCAGGAGAATTTTGGAAACATTCCAATTTGGAAACTTTCATGGGAATTAACAGGAATAAACAGGAATTAATGGGAATAAACTGGATATTTTTAATATTGCTTTCCATGGAAAGTTTAGCTGGGGAATTTTTGGAAACATTCCAATTTGGAAACTTTAATTGGAATTAATGGAAATTATGGGAATTTGGATGGGATGTAGTCCTTGGGCTCAAATGCAGTACTGTCTTCAATCAGCTTTTATCTGCTGCTGAATGTTGGATTCTAGAAATGATCTGTGCAGTAGGCTAAGTAGTAGCCCAAACCATTGACCTTTAGCTTAACATATGAAGGTAGCTAGCATGCTGCCTTTGATTTACTATGGTTATGGTTATAAGGTTACCATCAGCGCTGTCTATTGTTTCCAGCCTATCAAGAACAAGTGGGCTATACAATTAACACACATAGGTTAATAGCAATGGGTTATGTATTACCTCCCCACCCCCACCCCAAAAAAAAAAAAAAAAAAAAAACCCTCCTAAATCGTATCGGTAGGCTAGGCGATTTGAAAAGTCATATCCGATATATTTAGCTGCCGATATACTCGATATATATCCCGATATTTTTTCCGCAAAGTGAGGGCAAATGTTCAGTCAAAGTCAAAGGCAGATATGACGTCACAAGTAGTTTTATTGAAACCGGCTATTTCAGTGAACAGTTGCAAAATCGAATGAATAAATAATAAACAGGTTTCTTCACCTGGTTCATTATTAAATGCTCAGCTGTTCAAATAACAATAAAATGTAAACAAACACTGTATAACGACAGGAGTACTTTGTTTTTTTTGGGTTTTTTTTTAATCATAGCTCCATAAGGTGCACATTTAAATAAAAAAAAATATCTTAAATAAAAATAGCCTATAAAATAAAATAGGCCAATCTTTTCCTGAAATACATATGAGAAAAATACAATATCAAATTTTTTTTAGTTTGACAACTATAAATGGCTTATTAAAATCAAATTACAGATTTTCTTCTCTTTTCTTACAAATCCACAGATGCAAATAACGAACATTACAAAAGAATAAAATATGACAAACCCTAGTGAGGGCAGCATTTATATATAAAGACAGAACAAAATAAGTGCTCAGTTTAACATTATTTTTTTTTTTAAACATCAGCTTGAGATTAACCTTTTCCTTTTTGTTAACTCAATTTCTTATCTGAACAGTCTCAACCAGTTGGACAAGAAACAGACTATCAACTCAATAAACATTTTCCCCCTCTTTTTTTACTTTGATAAACAGTAATGCTGTCTTGAGGTAGACATTAGAAGACAGACAAGCATGTCCTCCTTCATTTAAAGATTTTGTGCGAGAAACACCAGCCTGTCGACGGCATCCGGCTTCAGAGATGCTCTGTGGCAGGTCACGATATTGCAACTGCAGCTGAAAACCCTTTCGGAGGGTGAACTGGTAGCTGGTACCAAGAGATACTTTTTTGCCAGGTGGCTCAGAGCTGGAAAGACAACTTCATGATCCTTCCACCACTTGAGGGGATCAGTGTCACTCTCCACACTTGCTGACTGCAAGTAACTTGACAGTTCATTTTCAATAGCCCCTCTCTTGGTTGGTGCAGTGGTGGTGGCTGTGCGCTGCTTGAAGAAGCTTGCCAGTGTCTTAGCTTTTGGTGCTACTGCTGCTTCTCCATCTGCAGGCTCAGGCACAGTGGGCACACGTAGGTAAGGCGGTTGACAGCTGCTCTGATCAGCTAGTAGCGTCTCCACCTCCAAGACAACTCTGTGCTTCAATGCATCGACTTTTTCACTTGGGATGTAGGTGGCCCTGAACCGTGGATCCACAAATGAAGCCATCTCTAATAGGTCAGTAGCGGCTGGGTCAGAATACTTGCTGTTGAGGTACTCAACAATGCTGGTCTTGATCGATTTGCAAAGCTCGCTATCACCCTCTTCACATGCCAGGAGACTTTCGTTAAAAAAGGTGCAGCACAGGTTTCACATATGATAGAGTGACGTACTCCTCACCTGACAAAGCATCGGTAAAGTCCTGGAGAGGTTTCAGGACCTTTTGGACTGCTTCTAGGACCTATAAGTCCTGCCAGGTAGGGACAAGGTGCCTGGTCTTTTTGTCATTAGACAGGACTTTGGCCAGTGCTCCCTCCTGCTCCAGGACACTCTATCATCTGCTGCCTTGATCCCCAGCGTGTGGCAGACTCGGTTATGAGTTGGTGACTTGGCAGACCCAGCTGAATCTGGACTTCAGCAAGATGTCTCCTTTTCTTCCAGCTGTACGAAAAACAGCTTACAATTCTCTTGCAAAGAGAAATGGCCCGGGTAACGCGCTTGTCATTCATGCCATGTCCTGTCAGAATCATAAAAAAAAACTATTAAAACAATGTGCTTATGCGAGAAATTTGACTCTGGTTTCAATTTAACACACTCATACAACTAAGTGCTTTCCAAAATCAAGCTTTAGAAATATTCTACATTGATATTATTTTCTTGTTTATTTTTTTAAATCAACACCATTTACTAATGTTTCGTTCTTGTTGTTGTTCTTAGTATTTATGCTATATATGCTATATTTTTTAATGCTACTTCATATTTCTACTCCACAATGTTTAGGCCTACGTGTCAACATTAGTTTCTAGTTACTTTGCAGTTTGCTCTTTCAATCCAGAGAAAAAACTAGAGTCTAGTTAATAGCTAAATATATGTTACCTTGATCATATCAACAGGCTAACCAACATTTTAAAGTCATAATTACCTCACCTTTACCAGCTGTAACATTAAAGTGGTAAACACATCAATACATCACTAATTCTGATCCAATAATCTAATAAATACGGTTCTGAAATCTACCATTCTGTATTGTATGTGATTTTACTTTTAGTACTTTAAGTTTTGTGTTTTATTAATCTATTTAACCTCTATTTAACAATCCATTTTTCAACGGAGACCTGGTCAAGACAGCAGCATAAAACACAAAATTGCAGACAGACACAAAGGAAAATAAGGAAAAACTAACATTTTAATATGTTTTTGTTTAAAGTAAAATATCTGAATACTCCTACAACGCTGCACTCACCAATAGCCAAGTGTAGTCTGTGAACAAAGCACTGCATCCTCAGCCACTCGTTCAGCTCAACCGCTTTGACGATGTTGCTCCCGTTGTCGGTTGTTATAGCAACCAGATGCTTTTCTTGGAGTTTCCAGCTTGCAATTGCGTCCTGCAGGGCCTCGGCTATATGCTCACCGGTGTGATCCTGGGAGAAATAACTTGTTTGGAGACATGCTGTTTTCATCTTCCAGTCTTGAATGAAGTGAACCGTCACGCTCATGTAAGGCTCACACGTCCTGCTCGACCACATATCGCTGGTCAACGCAAAATGGGTCACGTTAGCGAGGCGGTCAGCAAGGCCCTGCCTGACTTCAGTGTACATTTGTGGCAGTGCTTCTCGTGCAAAGTAGTTGCGACTGGGAAGCTCATATCTCGGGTCCATAGTTTTCAGTAGCTTTTTGAATCCGACTTGTTCCACAGTTGCAACAGGGACCATATCTTTAGCAATGTGATAGGACACCGCTTTAGTTATAGTACACCACTTGTCACTTTTCTTTTCATAAGGCATACTGCGGGAAAATGAAGTTTGCAGTGAGCTTTGTTTCGGGGCTGGAGCTTTTCGGGTTGTCGATGGCTTGCGACTGGGGCTTCTGCAGCGCGCAGTTTCACACACTCTTCGTATTGCAGTTTGTGCCGCTGTTTTAGGTGGTGAAAAAGATTTGTAGTGCTTCCACCCCTGGCTGTAACTTGTTTATGGCACTGCTTACATATAACGTGATTTTGTTGCTCATCTGATACTTTGAATCCGAACCACCTCCAAATTACCGAGCCACTGCTTTTTCTTTTACTAACCAATTCCTCCTCCGCACGCTCCGCAGACGTTGTTGCTTCCTCCATGTTTGTTGAAGAGTGTTTGAGTGTCTGTCCCTGCCCCTCCCCCCTCCCCCCTCTGTGCAAGCAAGAGGAGGGGCGGAGGAGCAGTGTAGAGAGCACCGGGTCAGCAGCTTGCTTGGAGCAAGGATCACAGCGCAAATTTGAACTATATCGATATATGCGATATGGTCTAATTCCATATCACATTTAAAAATATATAGATATATTTTTTATATCGATATATCGCCCAGCCCTAGTATGTAGTAGCTTATGCCGATTACTGCGTGTGTGCATGTCATTGACGAATATAGTGAGGACAGTCAACTGAAGTTGCATTAAATCAGGTTGTTTTAACGAAGATTATGCTACAAGATGGGGTTGTTTCAACTAGAGTTAAATTCCCTGTTATAAACTAACAGTATTATAACAAGCAATATTAAAAATATTCAGTTTATTCCCGTTAATTCCCATGGAAAGTTTCCAACTTTGAAAATTCCTGGAATTTTGCAACCCTACGTGATACCAGGTCTCACGATGTAACAAATTGCTTCATGGCACTCCACACATACACCCATTCAGGAACCAGCTAACAAGGTTGCGATGGAGTTTTTCACATTATGATCATGGCTGAGACGGCAAAAAAGAAGCAGAAAGCTAGGAAAGCATTGTCAGAGGAACAGGGAAAGAGGAAACAGCAGACTAACCGAGCAAGTTTTTACAGTGTTGCCAAATATCTATTCCAAAGCTGTAGGGGGAGCTCTATAGAGAAACCTGTGAGCAAAAAGTGAGAAAACGGCGAAGAAATTGCCAAAACTGCATAGCACCTCTTTAACAATTGTTTGTTAACATAACTCACAGGGGAAGGCAAAATTGCATCACACTGGTTAGCTCAAAAGAAGCATGAGGATTGTCCAGTTGTGTTGTTTCTAGGGATGCAACAATTATAGACTTCGTTGGTACGATATGGTCTGAAAAAATAATCTAGTTATGCATTAATTATTTCATTGCTAATGTATAATGAAATCACATGAACACTGTAGATTTTAATTTGTTATGTAATAACCGTAATAGTTTTGAAAATGATTATATGATTAACCTTTTTATTTAAATTCATTAGAAAAGATTAGAGACTAGAGGTAAATCAGTCACACCACAACCAAAGGCCAAGTTTCAGAAGAAGACAGACCTTTTTATGGCTAGAAACGGCCCTGCTAGCTGGTGTGTCTAAAAGTTGGAGGCGCTGCTAGACAAGATGCATTAATCATGGGAGATTAGCAGCATGTTGCCAATGCTGGATAAGCATTCATTTACAAATACTGCGTCACTGCTTCACTTGTCAGACAATCTGGCGAAAACGCAGGTCTTTCCATTTATTGTAAATGCCTGCAACAAAAAAATGTGAATGATTCATCTTTTGGAGAAAAGCAACATTTGTACAGAGAGTCTGGCCATTCTCCCTTGACAAGTGTTAACTTTCTTGAAGACGGGTACTCTGTTGAAGTTTAAAACTATTAGATCTACCTAGAGCCACTCTGGATCTGCCATAACCAATCGCTAACGTTTGGTCGTGATGTTGGCTTAGCATCGCTAGCGTTTGCCTTAGCCAACTCCTTCACCACTACCGGATCGAGCTGGAAAGTCCAGCTTTTCTCGAACCCCGTGGGGGAGGAGTGCCACATCATGGCCACCAACAAAAAACTTTGTTGATTGGGCCGGTAAAAATGTGACTAGAGAAAACCCAAGAATATACCGCAAAGCCAGAAGGAAAATGAAAATTTAGCAGAAGTACGTAGGAGGGCGGAGCCAGGCTAACCCAACATCACCCTATGGTGGACAATTAGTTTACCGCTGATCATTCTTGTCAGGCTGCTTTTCCCTTACCAAGAAACATCTTTGTCTTTACCGCTGCCACAAAAAGTTTTAAACATGATGAAGGTAAAAAACCAAACACTGAACTGCCCAGGAGTTTGTGGTGATTGTTTCCCGCCATACTTGAACAACAGCGACCTCCCGGTCCCAAGCTCGCTTTTTAACCTTTAGGCCACTACTGCAGACCACCATATGAAGACAAGTTCCGTCAAGTACGCCCACAGGCATAAAAAAAAAAAAATTGGTTGTCTAAAATGTAAACAGCACATTAATTATGCTATAATGTTAAGACCCAACACAAAAGAAGTGTTAGAATCACTAGTAGGAAATGGTCTTTATTCACAGTTTTAATAAATCAAAACATAATAATGAAGCTAAATAAGAGAGCTGTGTCAAACACATGGAATGTGCCAATTTCAAGGTGTGGGTATATACAGTAGGCCTGGCAAACCCAGTTCCTTTTAAGGATTCGGATTATTCTGAGTCACTCACTAAACTGAACCGGGTTGTAGCTAACAGCAGGGCTATTCAACTATACTGTTCTGGGGGACACATTTTCCGAAGCCTTATATACAGTGAGGAGAAACAATAAAGAATGCAGACATCACCGGCATGATGACGTCATTCACGTGCATATTAAGACATTAAAACATCGCTATTAGCAGAGTAGCATGCTGTAGGCTAGTTGTGTAAAACAGCGCAGTGGACGAGAGCAGCAGACGTTAGCTACCTCGTGTCAGGTTCGCTCCGTGGAATGGATGAGTACACTGGATGTTTTCTACTGAGATGATGTAGCAGCATGTTTGCAGCTTAAAATGATCCCAACCTGTCGTTTTTCTCGCCGGTCTCTTCTCTTAGACCCTCGCTATCTTCGTCTTCCTTCATTTGTAATCTGGGCCGTCAGTTTTGTGTCCACAGAAGCGTCAACCTCTTGTGCGGTAGTAATAATCCTCCGTGCAGAAACACAGTGAGCCGTACAACCTTAATTACAATGATTTAACGAAGCTTCTAGGCAAAGAATTTTGCTTCGAGGATTTTTTGTAATCGAATTATTCGAGGAATCGTTTCAGCCCTAATTGTATGTCACATATATTTGCACCACAGTCAATAAAAGAAGGAAAAAAAGTTTCCAGTCTACAAAGGGTTAGGATGGAGACTGCTTCGTGGCTGCGGTCTCAAACCCTACGGTAAGCACTATTTCATCTTAACGTAACGTTAATACAAATATTTCGACATTTTCACATGTGGAAGTTGGTGTTCATTTGTCAAATAACAAGATTTGTTAATAAGTTAAAACGTATGAAGTGATAAAGATAAAGTATCGCACTAGCCGTCCCTTTTCACATTACTTTAAAATTAAAATATCCATGGTCTAGCTAAATGTACTAATCTGACTGAATCTGAAGGTAAAGTTAACGTTAGCTATGTCAGTTATGGTAAGTTAATTTACTGGCTGTTGTTCCATAATTTAATGTTACCGTAATTTGGCTAGCCATAACGTTAACATTACACAGGTCAGTAACGTTCGCTAATAATCATATTTAAAATAGGTGAAGGGGTTCAGGGGCCGTCTAATGGCAGGCTAACGTTCATACTTATTACATTGTGATTATAAGGTTTTATTTTTACCCTGCTTATTACCAAAAGGACACAATGTAAAATTAGTTTTAGGACATTTGAGTGAGGCTGTTCGTTTCTGTACACTCTGCATTAAATCTGGTTAACGATTGATTTTGAAAACGGGGTTCGGAGTGTCAACGGTCATAAAACATCACTAATTCGATGGTGCCCGTTTTCGTTAGCCTTCAAAACACCCACACAACTTTTTGTTGAAGGTAAATTGACCATAAGCCTAGCCAACGTTACATAAAACTGACATTAGCGTTTTATAGTCGGCTGTAACAGGGACTAAACACGTTGGATGGACATATTGAATCACATTTGACTTTGAGATCAATACAATTATCAATATCACAATTAATTTGATTGGTACTTTACTTTTCCGTTTCATGTTTATAGCAAGGGTAACTTTGGTAGACTGTTTGTTCCAAATATGTGGAGCATAAAAACTGAACGCTGCTTTCCCCTGTTTAGTTCTGACTCTGGGGACAACAAGTAGACCTGTCCCAGACGACCTGAGAGGTCTGGGTGGGTCATAATGTAGTAGCAGATCAGAAATGTATTTTGGCCCTAAACAGTTTAGTGATTTATAAACCCAGTAAAAGTATTTTGAAATCAATTCTTTGAGGCACTGGAAGCCAGTGTAGAGACTTCAGTACTTTAGTTTTTGTTTGTTAGCTGGTTCGTTTCACTAGTGACGCCTACCGCGGGTCTGAGCTCATCACCGCAAAAAAATGTATAGTTATCCTCATCAACTGTATTCTCTCCTATTTCAAGAGGTTATGGAGAGAAAAAAAATGAAGTTGCTCGTCACTTCAGCTTTGCACAAGAGAATGGACATTATATAGGATATATGGGGGTTTCTTTTGTCCGTTAGATTTTTAGAAATTATTAATTATTACAGGTAATGTTTAATATAATACACAGCTGGGAAGGCAAAGACACTTCTGTTCTCAGCTGAGGTGGACATTACCGCTGCATTGTTAACCATTGCACTTTAGCCTAGCAGCTAGCGACAAAACTGCACGGTTAAATTTCAGCCTGCATGCACGTTTTGTAGCCTAAACAGAGCAGCTTATATTGGTTATATTAGAGAGAGCAACAAGTTAGCGGACTGCCGAGTCGCCCTCTCTGCTCTGTGTCTGCTCAGCTGCTAGACCGCTGTGATGCGAAGTGTCTGCACTCGTCACTGTCGGCAAATACATTTATTTTACATATATTAAATTTTTTAATAGATCAACGGAGAGGAGAGAAAGCAGCGTGGCCGTAAATGACAGCAAGACACAGTAATGACTCTCACATTGGGCCTCATTCACCAATATCTTCCTAAGAATGTTCTTAACTTTGTTCTTAAACTTTTTAAGAAAAGTCTGTTGGATTCATGACATGTTCTTAAAAGAATTGTTTGCACCTGTGTTCTTAGGATTGATGAATCCCACATCTTCGTAATTGAAAGCGTGTGACAGTTGTTCCTCATTAGCATAACAAAACGCCCCGGAAATTCCCATATAAGGACATGACACTTCACGGCCATGTGCAAGAGAATTTGGAGAATGTCCAAAAGACGCACAGACGGTGGTGATCCACCGATCACCAAACGAAAAAAGAACTTGAGTAATTCTGAAATAGAAATTGTACTGCAATACGTAAATGCCAAACGAGGCATAATATTCAGTAGTATTTCCAGTGGTTTTAAAGCCACCAACAAAACGGAGGTATGGATGGAGAGCACGGATTCTGTGAACGCTGTTTCTGGAGACCATGTTCAGGACTGGTCCAGATCCCTGTACGGACCTCGGACAAAAAAATTCAGCCACTTCCACCACTAGCTGGCGCTATAGCAGAAAAAACGCATTTGGCCTTATAACTCCCAAACCGTACATCCCACATTAAAAATACACATATCCACGCATTCCCTGAATTCAGCTGAATCTCCTCATATAGACCATTATAGGCCACGACCATTTCCGCCTAGACTAAAGCGCGTCAAATTGCGAATTATCGTAAACCTACTTTTTCTAACTGCACACTGAAACCTGTGTCATTTCATGTTTTCAATTGGTGGTATTTAAAGGACAAAACAAAATCACCAAAGAACGCAGGATTTAATCAGCTTAATTGCTGATGTAAATGGCAGTGTTAGTTTCTTTGCATACTATGATTTTTGTTTCAACAAATGATCAGAAATACATTACAGTAAAATGCAATCATTGTAAACGACTGTAGAATTAAATAAAATGCAGTAACCAATTATTTGGAGCAAACGGTCATCAATCAAATGTACACTACTGTCGTAAGAGGGTTGCGCAGTGACTCGTTGCTTCTTCGCTGAGGTAAAAAAAAAGGATAGGTATAGGCATATGGTCTTGGGCTGGAGGTCCCAGCCCAACACCATATGCACCATATGTGACAATTTACTCATGTGCAACATCAATGTTGCAAGCGACTTTGAGTTTGTGAGAAGTGCTATATAAATACAATTTTTATTATTATTATTATTATTATTATTATTATTATTATTATTATTATTAATGTACACCTTATTATGCAATATTAATAACTCCTCTGTGCAATACTGGGAATACCGTTTTATTAAACTTTGTCTTTATACTTAACCGTTTTAACTGCTTTATTCTTGCATTTTTACTGATGCTTTTGTCATTGCACTATCCCTTTGGTGCAGTATCACTGAAAATGTCCCCACTGTGGGACTAATTAAAGATCTTATTTTAAATTTTAATATGTTTGTATTTTTCAGATCTCTCAATTGCCATGCTGACCAAGATATTCAATGGGGAAATGTGGAAAGCTGCCATATTCCCAGTCATTACTTTGCCAAATCATCTGTGGTAAGTTTATAAAAATCTTAATTGAAAATAGGAGTAGGAAGTAAATAGAGGACCTTTGGTATTAAAAGTAAATACTTTTTAAATAATTGTGATTACCATGAACCTTGATGTTAGCCCTTTTAGAGAGAAAGTTATGGCATATTTTATGGGACGATGTATAACATGCTATTTAAAGCTTTCATTTAGAAATTGACCTAAATACATATTGTCAGAATGGCGCTTTTTACTGGATGTGCCAGAACTTTCTTAAATTAAATGAAGAAAAAACAGAGGTGGTTGTTTTTGGAGCAGAAGAGGAACGATTGAAAGTCAGCGCTCAGCTTCAAACGACAATGTTGAAAACAGACAAAGCCAGAAATCTTGGTGTAGTCATGGACTCAGACCTGAATTTTAAAAGCCACATTAACATAATAAAAAAATCAACCTAAAAAAATCAATCTATTATCACCTTCAAAATATATCAAGGGTTAAAGGACTTATGTCTCAGCAGGATCTGGAAAAACTTGTCCATGCTTTTATCTTTAGTAGACTTGACTACCGTAACGGTGTCTTTACAGGTCTCCCCAAAAAATCAATCAGACAGCTGCAGCTGATTCAGAACGCTGCTGCCTGAGTCCTCACTAAAACCAAGAAAGTGGATCACATCACTCCAGTACTCAAGTCTCTACACTGGCTTCCAGTGCCTCAAAGAATTGATTTCAAAATACTTTTACTGGGTTTATAAATCACTAAACTGTTTAGGGCCAAAATACATTTCTGATCTGCTACTACATTATGACCCACCCAGACCTCTCAGGTCGTCTGGGACAGGTCTACTTGTTGTCCCCAGAGTCAGAACTAAACAGGGGGAAGCAGCGTTCAGTTTTTATGCTCCACATATTTGGAACAAACTCCCAGAAACCTGTAGGTCCGCTCCAACTCTCAGTTCTTTTAAATCTAAGCTAGACCTAAGACCTATCTTTTTGAGATGTAAACGATTTAACCCATGTCATGTAACTCCTATTCAGTATGCGTTTTTGGACACATACCCTTTTTTTGCTAAAACACAGACTTGACATTCAATGTAAAAGTTATTCCACCCAAAAGTAACTTAAATTACTTTTACCCCCCACCACCACACCCCTCCTCCGTGTGGTGGGTAAAAAAAAAAGAAAGTACACTATGGTCAAAAGTTTTAGAACACCCCAGTTTTTCCAGGTTTTAATTGAAATTCATGCAGTTCAATGTCTCATTGTACTCTCAAATTAAAGAATTGAACAAATTTAAGTTAAAAAAGAAATCATGGAATCAATTTATAAACCAAAATGTAGTCTAAATCTTTTACTCATCAAAGTAGCCCCCTTTGGCAGATATAACAGCTGAACACTTGTGGCATTCTTTCTACAATGGAAATCAAATATTCTTCAGAAAGTTCTTCCCAACTCTGTTGCAGAAGTACCCATAAATGTGTGGCACTTGTAGGTTGCTTTGCTTTCACTTTTCTGTCCAGTTCATCCCAAACCAGCTCAATGGGGTTTAAGTTTGGTGACTGTGCTGGCCACTCCATGTTTTTAAGCTTACCATCTTGTTCTTTTTTGCTAAGGTAGTTCTGGCATAGCTTGGACTTATGTTTTGGGTCATTATCTTGCTGTAGGATGAACCCCTGACCATCTAGGCACATACCAGAGGGTACTGCATGGCGCTGCAAAATGCTGTGGTAGCCGTTTTGGTTCAGGGTGCCTTTCACTCTGTACAAATCACCGACCCTGGATCCAGCAAAACAGCCCCAGACCATCATGCTTCCTCCTCCATGTTTGACAGTTGATGTTACACACTGAGGAACCATCCTTTCACCTACTTGATGGCGTACAAAAATCCTGCGTGATGAACCGAAGATTTCAAATTTTGATTCATCAGTCCATAACACCTTCTTCCAGTCTTCAGTAGTCCATTGACGATGTTTCTTGGCCCAGTCAAGCCTCTTTTTCTTATTCTGACGTCTTAGCAATGGCTTTCTTGCTGCAACTTGACCTATCAAACCTGCAGCTCCAAGTCTTCTCTTTACAGTTGAAACTGGGACTTGCTTATTATGACCACTATTAAGCTGTGCTTGAAGCTGTTGTCCTGTGAGCCGCCTATCACACAAGCTGTTGACTCTCAGAAACTTCAACAAAAGTCTTCTGATTCTGTAGACCTCTTCCTGTCAGAGTTTCCCCAGTTTCTAAGTGCCTTTTGATGGTGAAGAATACTGTACTCACTGACACCTTGACTTTCTTCGCAATTTCTCTGTAGGAAAGACCAACATTCTTAAGTGTTATGATGGTCTTCCATTGTTAATTTTCTTTTTCCCACCATTTTTATAGCAACATACTACTTTCTGCAGTACAATACTGTTCATACAATGCTCACGAGGGTATGGTACCACAGTGTGTTCCAACAATACTTTTATACAAACAGAGGGGGTTGTAAGTAATCCAGACAAGTTGGAACACCTGTGGGAATTGGTAGCACCAACATTCAAAGCTTGATCAACCTCCAGAACAGCTTTACGTTGTTAACCCATTTCTTGTTCCCTGAAAAAGGCCTTTTTGTAAAATTCTGAAATGTACATTATTTTTCAGTTTTGAGTAACCTTACTTATTTTTATAACCTTAAGCAGTTAACTATTTACTAGGGGTATGACGAGACACTCGCTCACGAGACAAGACGAGACACGAGATTGGGGTCACGAGAGCGAGACGCGATTTTAACACTAATTTAAAGAAAACTTCAGTTAAGAAATATGACTGGGAAAAATAGTCTTTACTCAGAGAACCAAGGTTACAAGCTAGGGGTGTGACGAGACGCTTACTCCACGAGACGAAACACATCACGAGATTGGGTTCATGAGAACGAAGGCGAGATTTCTCGTCGAGGTGAAAAGTTGTCTCGTTAGGCGATGTGATGTCAGCGTGATGGAGCGTGGAATTACTATTGAAAATCCCACTGCCACTTTTAAATCATTTGTGTGGCAACATTTTGGTTTTCCTCGCGGAAATATAACGGCGCGAAAAGGTGACCGACAAGACGAACACAATATGTAAACATTGTAAGAAAGAAATGCCGTATACCGCGGCTAACACGAGCACTATGCAAAAACACTTACAGACACCACAGCTCTCTACTAACTACTGCACCCGCGACTCGCGGGTGCAGTAGTTAGTAGTACGGCATTTCTTTCTTACAATGTTTACATATTGTGTTCGTCTTGTCTGTCACTCTTTCACTCTTTTCACCTCGACGAGAAATCTCGTCACGCGAGATCTCGTAAAACGAGATCTCGTCACACCCTTACTATTTACCATTGGACCATTTCAAGCTATTCATTGGACTTGAACTGCTCAAATTTCAATAAAAAAACTAAAAAGATTGGGTGTTCTAAAACCTTTGACCGGTAGTGTATATTACAGCACAAATGTCTTATTCTCAGACACATGCTCAGTGTCATTTTATGGGGGTGTCAAAAGAACATTAGAAAGATTTCTAACACATGACAAAGGCCAACAATGTGAGTGTATTAAGAGAGGATGACATTGTTGGATTAGCTTGAGGAAAAAGTACACTTCAACTTTGGACATGAGTCATATTGTTGTAAACCAAGAAACTTGCCACATTTGCTGTAAAAACTTAAGAGATGGCTCTGATGTGGTAGAGGTTCATCAGAAGGGAGCTGATGGACAGAAACCACCAACACTAGGCAAAATGATATGATAAATATGCAATTACTTAAGGGAAATCTTATAATTACAATATATATTTATATATATAAATAATTGTGCTTATTTATCATACAAATATGCTAATTAGAATATTAAATGGCCAAAACATGTATAAGGTACCAGTATTCATGGTGTAGTAGGAATACAAAGGAGTAATGGTCTTTTTAAAGAGCAACGTGCAGGTTGAATTCATAACTGAATTAATACTTAATGTTGTCTGAAGAGGTCTTTTAAAAATACATAAGTAGAAATTGCTATGTTACACAAACCCTAAAGCAGAAACTTTGATGAAAGGGTGCCCATTTTTAAGCTAGGCTCTGTCCATCTGAAATAGCCTTTCCCGCTAGCAACGCATCATATGACGTAGGCAGAGGTAAACAATAGGTTTCTTCTCACTCTACAGTGGTGAGAGAGAGCTATAGAGAAAGTTTATGTAAGTCATAATGGTAAATTATTGTGTTTGTGCTGGTTGCACAAAGTCCAGCCTGTCAGGAAATCGTGTACATAATTTTCCTTGTAGGAAAAGCAAGGTTTTTCGTTTTTGGGTGCGTTTTGTGCAGGTGAAGTGAGCAGACTTCACTGCCGCGTCTGTCACCACACACTCGTCGTTTGTGGCGCTCATTTCACTCCGGAGAGTTATAGACCTGGAGATTTGTTGGAGTCTCGGATGGGATTTTGGAGTAAGGACAATAAACGCTTATTACCGATGCTGTTCCCTCGGTGCACTCGATGGAATCAAGTCCACCACCATCAAAGCTTTCACCTGAATCTGGCGCGGGCAGGACCAAGTGCTAGCACTTGCAGAAATTCCATGCACCGAAAAAGAGCTCCTAGCAGAGTAAGTCTTACTTTTAATTCTTGTAACTCTTAATTTGGCTGATTTCGTAATGTTTTAGTCTAATAATTTCAGAATAAAGAAGTGATTTGAGCGTGTATGTATTGGGCAATCCACCATCTAACTAGTAACATACGTGTTAGCTTGGCTATTGCATTAGCAAACATTTGGTAGCTGTTGCTTTTTTGACCCCTCCCTAAATTTGCTAAATTAAACCCCCCTCTCTCTTTAAACCCCCCCACAACCAACCCCCCCCCCCCCCCTCCCTCCAAAAAAAAAAAAAAAATTTTTTTTTTTTTTTTCTTCCCTTTTCCTTTTTTTTTTTCTTCTTGCTCTGTTTTCTTTTCCTCCCCCTCCAAACACCCCGTTTTCCCCTCATTTTATTAAGCTAGCTGTGAGCTGTTGGCAGCTAGCTAGCCCAAACACCCCCGTTTCCCCCGCATTTTATTAAGCTAGCTGTGAGCTGTTGGCAGGCAGCTAGATGGCACAAACACCCCGTTTCCCCACATTTTATTAAGCTAGCTGTGAGCTGTTGGCATGCAGCTAGCTAGCACAAACACCCCGTTTCCCCCGCATTTTATTAAGCTAGCTATGAGCTGTTGGCATGCAGCTAGCTAGCACAAAACTCCAGTTTCCCCTGCATTTTATTAAGCTAGCTGTGAGCTGTTGGCATGCAGCTAGCTAGCCACACACCCCGTTTCCCCGCATTTTATTAAGCTAGCTATGAGCTGTTGGCAGCTAGCTAGCACAAACACCCCCGTTTCCCCCGCATTTTATTAAGCTAGCTGTGAGCTGTTGGCAGGCAGCTAGCTAGCACAAACACCCCCGTTTCCCCCGCATTTTATTAAGCTAGCTATGAGCTGTTGGCAGCTAGCTAGCACAAACACCCCCGTTTCCCCCGCATTTTATTAAGCTAGCTATGAGCTGTTGGCAGGCAGCTAGCTAGCACAAAACTCCAGTTTCCCCTGCATTTCAATTCAGACCATTCTCCCGCACGATTTTGTATCCCAGTAGGCTACTCTCTGGTAATTTACAAAGTCCAAAATGATATATTAATCAATATGCTGAAATCTTGCCACAAGAGGTTTTGACACGTCAGAGCTGCTTTGGTTTTATTTCTCTTTTTTTATTATTACTGATCCAGTTGGTAACATAGCTTGTATCCTATTTTTGTGAGTGATTTTGAACCTCCGTGTTTTTCAGATTTTGGCAGAGCGTGCAGCCAGTAATGAAGGGATAGATGCACCTGACAGAGGGCTTCTCTCTACAGGATCCTGGGCCATTAGTGCTTCATCGTGGGTCACAGTGCAACATCAGATGTCTGCAAAGCTCATCAGGTAGTGTAACTTGTATCTATCATTAGCTGTATATGACACAAACATTTACAAATTACTTCTAATGGTAGGAAGAAGACATTTCATACTGGACTGTATTAGGTTGTATGTGTTGTGACCACTGACTATGTGATGTTGTGCAACTCATATATATATTTTTTTTTTCACCTAGCAGTTTTCCTTGGACTAGGGTGGCCCCTAAATCATGGCTGCAGCTGTCGCCGTGGTCCTGCTATGCACGTCCTGCTACACCATGAACTACTGCAACTACTATTTATACTCGTAGTTCAATTATCTTTATTGTGACTATTATTGCCACTGTTCATCACACCCCCAACCGGCACCGTCAGACACCGCCTACCAAGTGCCTGGGTCTGTCCCAGGTTTCTTCCTGAGAGGGAGGTTTTCCTCGCCACTGTCACACTGAATGCTTGCTCTTGGGGGAATTACTAGAATTGTTGGGTCCCTGTAAATTATAGTGTAACATCTCCAAATTATAGTGTAAATTATACCTACTCTATTTGTAAAGTGTCTTGAGAGTACTCTTGTTATGATGTATTAAAGTTGACAAAGATGAGACTTTATTGATCTGGTGGTGAAATTCACAAGCTACCTGCAAAGTCAAACTAAAGTAATGCAAAGGTAGTGTAAAGCATTACAATTCAGAGACTGTAATATAACTAATTACTCTGAAATGACAATAACTAGTAATCTATAATGAACTACATTTTGGAAGTAACTTGCCCAACACTCCTAGTTACTATCAATGAAATTATGAATACATTTTATACAACAAGACACTTTGTGATTGTGTTCATTTTGTGAAAACAAAATATATTTATTGATTGCCTCCCTTCCTCTGGAAACTGCCTCCTGATTGCGGCCACAACACAAGCTGGTATTGCCTTCCTGATCTCCCTGCCCAGAAACCCATATGTCTATCGGACCACCTGCCTGTAGGCTGTGTATCGGAATTGCCTAGAGAATGATAGGGGTGCAATGTTGATATTGATAATCCTGTTAACAGTCAATATGATCAAGAGTGATAGACTTATTTGATGTAACATTTTCAGTTATTCTATTCCATAAAGGTATGTATGCACATCAGTTTAAAAATTTGCTAATCCCTTAGCATCAAAAATGCACATTAGATTAGATTATACTTTATTGTCATTGTGCAGAGTACACGTACAAAGACAACAAAATGCAGTTTGCGTCCAACCAGAAGTGAAACCAAATCAAATATGTATAAGTGTAAGTAATGAACATATACAGATATGTGCAATGTAGTAGGAGTAACATAGTAGTAAGAATATAGATGTATATGCAGGGTATTAACAGAATATATTATAAGAAAAACGGAATAAATATGGATATTCAGTATGAACCATATAGACAGATATGTGCAGTGTGGTAACAGTACCATTGTAGTGCAGAAATGGTAACGTAAGAATAAGTGTACTGTATGTGCAGGAGGAATAGTATGAAGAGCAGTAGAATATGGCTATATATATATATATAAGTAGTTACAGTATGTACATTAATTATTTTTGATAGTTTATTTGTTTAGAAAACTGACGACTATAATAGAAGTGTATAATAATATAACAGTGTTATAAATTACTCTGATCTAAACATACTCTGGTCTGTTGGCTTGGAGAGGGCCATACTCCTGCCTGAAGTTGAGGTATGCTACCTGCAGCGAGAACGGGTTGAGGCAGCAGGCATCAAAGCCGGGATGGAGCGTCAGGCAGGTAATGTCCGTGGCCGGGACTAAACCCTCAACTAGTGCCCAGTAGGCATCCACCTCTCGACAACACATGCTGTCCACCGCCGACGCCATAGCCTCACAATGTCCGCACTAAACACCTAGCCAACAAAACGACTATGTGCTAGTGCTAACCTGCTTCTCTTAATACATTCATGGCTCTGATGGACTCCACAGCTGTCTGAGCATTAAAATCTTAGGTTGTAGAATATCACAAGACAAAACGTTGCTGGCTTAAATTAAGACAATCTACATGTATGTTTAATCTAAAAAGCGTGAAAGTATGTTTGCTAAAGCAGATTTTTTGTATAACACCAATGTATTAGCCTAGATGAACCAGAGTTAGCCACCATACTACACAGTAACTCACAAAGTCACTTGCCCTATTCGCCACTGGGTTCGCAACTCTACTTCTCTCTTCTGCCCATTGTTTCCTCCCCTGATCTCCCCCTAATCTCCCCCTGACCTCTATCTCTTCTAGGAGGCTCATAATTATAGGCCTGTGTGCCATCATAGGCATGCTCGCCAACGTTGAGAGCTCGGTTTCTTCATCCGCGTACCCCATTGTAATTTGAGCATGAACTTGACCAGACTCCCTCGCGTTACGTCACTTCCGGTCAGTGATAGATAGATGCGGAAGTTATTTTATCACAATTTTATCTCAAAATATCGTTTATGGTGGTTATATATTCCTCCAGTTTTGAAAATATAGTTGTTTATCATTAATATACACTATGCTGTATAGGGGTGTCCAACCTGCACATTGCTCTTTAAGGACCTGGCGGCCGCCATTTTGACAATGGGGCCTTTCTTGAAGTCAAACTTTGGTAAACTTTTAGTATGTTTTTAGGTACATCTGATACTACTGTAAACCACTGAAAAATCTTTTGTTAGAATTTTTTTGGGGTCAAGCCATATTTGCAGCTGACTAAAAAGTTATATGGCATTATAAACCAGAGCCAGCTCATACAACAATGAATCTCCCCCAACAGGGTAACGTTAACGTTAAGTAAGAAGAAATAGAAGAAGAATATAGAACATTGTAAACGTCTCCCACCTCTCCACTGGCCAGCAGACAGTTTCCTCTCAGAGTCCATGTTGAAGTGTCTCTCCTCAACTTCTCCCCGACCTGCATTTGAGGAAAAACACGGAGCTCACAACATATCCGATAACACACGTTAGCAGGAGCTAGCTGCGGCTAACGTTAGCTTAGCGCGCGGACTCCCTGCAACAACAGCGGTAAACGCGTTTCCGGTCGGAGAAAGAAAACAGACCTGCTCTTTGTAGCTCCGTTTCAGGTTTTAAAACCTCATGCAGCAGTTTGGGATGTTTCTCTCTGGAAGGACACCAAACACTGGCGCCTTTTACTCCGCCGTCCTCAACACGAACTAAAATACAAACAATGAGACGGAGGTGGTAGCATCTTCCGCGACCCGGAAACACAAACCCAACTTCCGTTACACTCCTCTGCCCTTCAAAATAAAATTAAATGTTTTAAGAGTCTTGTTTAGGTGCATACCACCACCTACTGTACCGGAGTGTGTAATATCAAGGCTTTAGTACTTCAGGTTACAGTTTAATAAAAATAATTATAATAAAAAAATATCAAATAAAATAAAAATAAAAAACAACTATACTTTACGATCTAATCCTGTAGATTTAAGGAAACTAAATAGAGCTTTGCAGCAATCCCTTGAATTTTAAAAGTCGATTTTACCCACTGTCCTTTAATAAGATGAGATCAAATCAGTGGTTGAATGTACTGTACTTTTAAGATATTATCATCATAGGCGGAGTTTGACATTTGAGCCAGGGGGAGCAAAAAAATAAAATAAAAAAAAATAAAAACTCATTGTAGCATCTAAGACCTGCCTACCACTTGGGGAACACAGCACGAGCACATATGGACAAAACAAAAATGCTAAATAAACCTATATGTTTATTTTTAAAGCAGAATTTAAATGACATTGCAATAATTTAACAATTCGCCCTCATGAAATCCAATTGCGGCACGGCTGTCTTGGAACACAATAGACAGACGGTGGCGGAACGCCCCGACACTTAAATTCAACAAAAATGTAACAGTGAACAATCAGTGTTCGACCTACAGTCTGTTGATATGCCTCTCCAAACTCAGAAACCAAGCGCAATCACACCATAAAACGTTAAGACACATATAGTTTCTGCTGATAGCCAGGACTCTCTCTGTCCTGTTTCTTCAGGAATGATTTCACACATCAATTCACGGAAGAGCACTCCACAAGCACTAAATTTAATTTGTGCGCCAAGCAGTGTATGTAGGCTGCATAGGGGTGAGTCTCCGTGATGCGCTGCTGCACACCAGACACATAACCTGTTATCACAGACGCACCGTTGTAACTCTGTGCCACAATTGGGTTTTTAAGACCACACATATCAAGCCCTTTGTAGATGGCCTCCACAATCCCAGCCGCGTTGCGAGATGCAGAGCAATCCATAAAACACAAAAACCCTCCTTGGTTTCCAATTCCTCGGCTTATCGTATGCACACTGACAGCTGCTCAGTTTTGTAGGACCTAGACGCGTACGCAATTATAGAGAAAAATCCAGTTTCCTGCATGTTTTCAGCAATGTTGTTGTAAAGCATGTGTGCACCGATGTCAATTATTTCATTTTGAAAATCTGGGCTTGTGGCATTAAAATAATTGGAAGGCATGTTTCCTTAATCAGCATCATATTTCGATAAAAAACTGCAACCCTTCGAGGAAATTGCCACGCGATTCTGACTCTTCTCCCTCCTTGTGCCCACGAAAGGGCAATCCAAGTTTAGACAGTAACCTGACAACATCAACTACTTTGCATAGATAAGCTCTGTTCTTTTCAACTATAGCTTTATGGCTTTCAGACAGTTTAGCTGCAATAGAGCCATTTGAGGATGAGCTGGTTTGGAAGTTATTCCATTTAATCATACAGTTCAGGTGCAATTACCCATTTCAGCCACCAGGGGGCAGTGCTCCCCCTGTCCCCCCGCAAACTTCGCCCATGATTATCATATTTTATACGTCTAATGAATTATACTTTTTGACTTGGATCGACTGCACGGCACAGATTCCGGCAGTACTAAATGAGGTCTCTCTGTTCTCTAAAGCCTCTGGTTGACATTTAAATATGAAAAAATGTGAAAGATATACACTTTTGAAGATTACCCTCTGATTATTGTGTATAATAAACCTGTCATTTTGAAGTTCAATATTTAAGGATCATAGTCGAAAGAAAAAGAATATAGTTAGGTAAATATTGGAGATGTATTTGAAAGATGGAGACAGCTTAGAGCCCAAAAGGATGCAGAGTTGGTTAATTTCCTCCTGAACAGGTAAGCATTAGCTTCAGGCTAATTTATCACGGCTACAAGTGACGGGCATTTTATGTCATTTCAACATTCATGTACTGACATTGAATTATATAGCTAGAGTACCCGAGTTGGTTACTCGCAAAACCAATTGAGACACGGCCAGTAAAGTTATCCCGGCTGCTCCTGGCTAACGCCGCCGTGCTAACCCTGCTAACTGCTAACGCTACTGTTTACAACGTGTAGCCTGTTCAGCGGCCGTAGCCGACAATGGTGATTTATATTAAGAGCCAAGAGAGGAGCTGTAAATCGGGAAGAGAGGACCGTGAGTTTGCAGTGTGTTTAGCGGTTCCTTCCGTAATTCTAAGCCGAGGAAGTGTGTCTGTCAGTTGGGTACTGAGCTCCGCGTGAGCACGGGCTTCTATGACTGTCAATATAGCCAACATCTAACGTTAGCTACTCCGCTGTGCTGTTGGGCTCTGGGAAATCAGGAATTTTGTTTGTTTTTCTTGTTGAAAATAAACAGTTCACTGTATGTAAATGCTGGTGACAACACTGACTACGTTTACATGCAGCCAATAACCCGTTCAAAACCGGAATATTAGCAATAACCCGGTCGCGCACGGCCATGTAAACACCGGCAAAAACCCGAATATGCTCATATTCGGGTTTTTAAAAACCCGAATATGCTACCTGGGTTACCACTTTATCAAAACCCAATTTTTGGTTACCGGCACCCATCAAAGGAACATGGATTTGTGTTTCTGCGATGTTCTATTCACAAGGAGTCTCGGTCTTTTGAGTAGAGGAACTTCTTGTATGCGCCAGAAAACATAGTTATAATAATAATTATATACTATAATAATATAGTTATATATATATATGTCAATGCAGAAAACCTGCGCGTGTAGTAACCGGAAGTAAACAAGAAGTAGAGGTAAACATGGCGAGACGCAGCACAGCACCACACTTTTGGCGCAGGAGGAAACCAATTTCTTTATTAGTGTGGTGAAAACCATGAATATAATGTCTTTTGTTGACGGCAGAAATAACCGAGATAGTGAGATTTATAAGAAGGTGACCGAAAAGTTATTGCGTCTTAAGGTTGTCCGTGCAGCAGTCTCAGACGCTAACCGGTGTCGCCGTATCGTCGGATATTGCCATTTGATTACAAATGCCATGTAGGAGTAACTCTCTCTGCTCGCGCATGTAAACGGGTTATTCCGAATGTTTCAGAAACCCGAATAGTGACCTTAACCCGACCATAACCCGAAAATTGACAGCTTGTAAACGTAGTCACTGTGTTGAGGTAATCACATGGGGGTAAGCCTCTCTCCACAGCGCGTACCTCCTATGGCGCCATTTTGATGCTAACAAGCCATCACCCGCCGTTAGCATTCCATTGACTGCCATTCATTTTGATGAATAACTTTACATCTGAAGCGTTTAAAGACTTTATTTGTCAATTGTTGATTTCTAAAGAAACACGACAATGTATAAATGGCTCCATTACCTTGTACCTCACATTATGGCTCCATAGCAGATGGTTTTGTAAAAATATGTTAACGATTGTGTCATAACCATGAGACTCTCGGTCACAGAGTAGAGGAAATACCGTATAGTACAGGTGAAGCTCTCAGGCAGTTTCAACTTACTTTAGCTGTTTAAGTTAAATTACTAATGTTAACTAGCATTTTAGTTAGCAATAATTCACCTCTGTATACATACGCTGTCCGTCTCTGCAATGCAGAACGATTGAGATTTCTCTTGGCACAGCTACCAGAAGGCTTCCAACTTTCAGACAGGTTGCTCACGTCACATCTACGTCATCTCTCTCAGTTGAAGGCTGCGCAGTTCAACCATCACCGGAAGAGTGCTTTTAACAGAGGAGCAACACGATCAGTTTGTGCAATTCTTTTACTGTCTACGGTTAATCAACAAATAATCAGGCACTGATGGGATTTGAACCCAGGATCTCCTGTTTACGAGACAGGCGCTTTAACCACTAAGCTACAGCACCTCTGATACTGTAAACATACAGTTTGCTCAATTTGTCGGAGACCTACTAGACCTACTCTATCTGTAAAGTGTCTTGAGATAACTCTTGTTATGATTTTATAGCATAAATAAAATGGAACCAGCAGACTTCCAATTTTCAGACAGGTCACTCACATCACATCTACATTTTCAAGATCAGTCGGAGGCTGCGCAGTAACGCTCATCCGTCACCGGGAAAATTCTTCTGATAGCAGACGCTGGTAAGGGGATTGGTTGGCATATGTCTACAGGTGATCAACTGATAATGAGGCACTGCTGGGATTTGAACCCAGGATCTCCTGTTTACGAGACAGGCGCTTTAACCACTAAGCTACAGCGCCTCTTATACTGTAAACATACAGTTTGCTCAATTTGTCGGGGCTGAACGTGGCTGTCAGTACCCAATCCGTTCCACCGGCACGATCCGTTCTGCGCATGTGCAAGATGACACGTATGCCATGACGATAGGTTTGCACTGTTAAAGTCCCCAAGAACAATGAGCAGGGAGTCTGGATGTTAGAACGTGATATAATTCTCAAAAAAAACTCTTCTGAATTACTAGTAGGTAGGAAATGAAGGATATGCAGCAATGCTCCTCTCTTTACTTACTTAAATAAATCCAAATCTCATTTAGGCCAACTGTTCATCATACTGAGCTTTAACTTTTTTAGCTAACTTGACAATACTAACACATGTTAATACAAAGTTTATGACGCATTTTCTGTATGGATCATATTGTGGTTTTAAACTTCAACTGGTAACAGCCTAATGTTACATATAACTTTTTGGATATGGGAAATCAGGTATTAAGATTGTTTGCCCTTGTTGAAAATAAAGCAACAACCACTGCGTTAAGAGAATCAACTGATAATCAGGTACTGCTGGGATTTGAACCTAGGATCTCCTGTTTACAAGACAGGTACTTTAACCACTAAGCTACAGCACCTCCTACATTCTGGCATTCTCTTGGACACTGCTGAGAGGGTTAAGGACTTCAAATTCCTGGGAACACACATCTCACAAGACATCACCTGGGCAACCAACACCACAGCCCTTGTTAAGAACCACGCTCCGTTTCATTGATTCAAATAAAGTAAGGAAATTTGTGTTTGGTGGATAATTTCTTTGTGGTAACAATGCTTTTTGGCAATAAATGTTATACCGTTGGAAAGCCTGTTTAGTTCCCTTAGAAATGGTGCCCCATTTGTAAGGAAAATGCATTTGTGGGATGAGCAGCAGCGCTTAGTATGTGGGTTGTGCCCATGAAAAATTTGCCAAATCTTCTCTGCCAATGCCAAACACACTGGTCGCACACCAGAGATGGCAAAAGTACTCACTTCCCGTACTTAAGTAGAAGTACAGATACTTGTGTTAAAAAATACTCTGGTAAAAGTAGAAGTACTGATTTAACTTCATTACTTAAAGTGATGGTTCGGAGTAATTTCACCCTAGGGTCCTTTGCACCATGACCTCGAGCCAAACACCCCCAGAAGCTGTTTTCACCTGGGTCTAACATTGGGAAAGTTAGCGTAGAGTAGCGTTAGCCGCTGAATAGCTTAGCGCAGAGGCTAATGGATCCGAAGTGTCTCTTAACATTACCCCACTAATAATGCCGAAATGATACCAAGGTCTACACTAGTATATATAGGTTATGCACTCATAAAACGATGGATTGTAAAGTTTGTAAGTACACCAGAAGTTTATGTAAATAACACTTGCCTGCTCTTGGCTTGCTCTCTGCGTTGTTTTGTTGTGTTGGGCTGTAAGACGAGTGCTTAGGGACATCTACAAATTACAACACCGAAAAAGATGCAACAAAAATATTTTTTAATTTAACTTATTTTTTAAAGTAAGTGCTGTAGTATAACTAGCAGGAGACAAGTAATAATTGAGGTAAGTTTGGAGACATTACCTTATTTAATCATTAAATTAATAAATATTTTTGTTGCATCTCTTTTCGGTGTTTGTAATTTGTAGATGTCCCTAAGCACTCTTACTGCCCGGTAGTAACAGCAGCAGCAGCAGCAGCAGCAGAGAGCAGAGAGCAGAAGCCAGCAGGCAAGTGTTATTTACATAAACTTCTGGTGTACTGACAAACTTTACAATCCATTGTTTTATGAGTGCATAACCTATATATACTAGTGTAGACTTTGGTATCATTTCGGGCATTATTAGTGGGGTAATGTTAAGAGACACTTCGGATCCATTAGCCTCTGCGCTAAGCTATTCAGCTGATAACGCTATGCTACGCTAACGCTCCCAATGTTCGACCCAGGTGAAAAAGCTTCTGGGGGGGTGTTTGGCTTGAGATCATGGTGCAAAGGACCCTACAGTGAAATTACTCCGAACCATCACTTAAAGTAAAAGTAACAAAGTACAGGCTTTGAAATGTACTTAAAGTATAAAAGTAAAAGTAGCCTTGCGAATGACAACCACTTTTTATGCAAAGCTACCTGGACCACACACGTTACTAGAGTGCAAGATGAGAAACTTCAGTGGACATAAAAACCAGGCTCTTTATATGCCATTGTCTACATTTTAAATGGATGTCTGCCAAACATCACATATATGATTATTGTGCCAGAGACTGGGACTCCAGCTTAATAAGATTCTGACTGAGTAGCAAGATATGGATTCAATTGTGATTCTGTGAGAATTCACAGATCCAGTTTCTCTTTTTTTAATCTTCCCCTTAACATTTAAAGGAATCTACATGTATGTGTGTGTGCTCAAATAAGAAAATAAAGGATACAATATGAATTACTAAACATAGATTAATTAAGAAGTTCCCCATACTTTTAGAGTTACACAGCACATTGGCCAAGAGTCATACTTGATGCCTCCTAGCCTATCTCAAACATCTCTCTCAGATGAGGCCAGGGATGATTGGGAATGTCTTGCTGCTTGTCTGCCTAATCTCTGGGATCTCTGTTTTCTTCATTTTCAATCATGTCGCCGTCCATACTACTAGTGCTAACGTTACCGCCATCAAGCTGCAATTATTTGCCGCAAATGAATGCAGAATGCGGCCGAATCTGTCGAGTCGTCTTGTAGTGGTCCGTTACATGCAACGTAGCCTACAGTATATTCCCATCCAATTAGATTGAATTCGGTATTGATCACGTGAAAAATAATAACGGTAACTCCAGTGAAATTATTTGAAACTTGCTAGTGAGGACTAGATTAAGACCATATTTAAAGCTGATGCTGGTTTCAAACTTCGCCGGACAGAGACAACTTCTCTCTTTTGATGCTTTACAAGCAACGTGAAACCTAGCTAACAGGTGAAGAACACAAACAACTAAATCCCTAGCTAACCTACTTTAACTGTGCAGGAACTATAGACCAATACAACAACAGGCTTACATTAACTGACAACATAAGTTATACGAAATACAGTTCTCAAGGACGCACACACACGATCTCAACTGATTATCCTCCGGACAGCAGTCTCTCTCTTTCTTTTTTCTCACTTTTTTCTGTGTGGCGCATGCGCCCGCTCGCGGTGTGAGGCGCGTGTCCGCGCTATTCTCCGACATTATGACCTCTTGTACAAAACTAAAGTAACGAGCCAATTTTTAAAATGTAAGGAGTAGAAAGTACTGATATTCGTGTTAAAATGTAAGGAGTAAAAGTAAAAAGTCGCCACAAAAAAAAATAGTACGTAAAGTAGAAATATCCGAAAAATCTACTTAAGTACTTAACTTTCCATCTCTGTCGCACACTGCTGTGGGATGGCATCCCATTCTTCAACCGGCATTTGTCGCAAGTCAGCCAACGTGGTTGTGTTGGTCACTCTGGCACGAACAGCACGCATATCTCCACAGTCTGGGACCGAACTCTATCCTCCAAGATGACAACGCTCGCCCCCACAGGGCAGGGTTTATCAGAGACTACCTCCAGGATGTGGGAGTGGAGAGGATGGAATGGCCTGCCAGCAGTCCTGACCTCAACCCCATTGAACACTTGTGGGATCAGCTTGGACGTGCTGTTCGTGCCAGAGTGACCAACACAACCACGTTGGCTGACTTGCGACAAATGGTGGTAGAAGAATGGGATGCCATCCCACAGCAGTGTGTGACCAGGCTGGTGACCAGCATGAGGAGGAGTTGCCAAGCTGTTGTGGCTGTGTATGGTTCTTCCGCACGCTACAGAGGCTCCTGTTTGTGAAATTAATAAATTGTTAAATTGCCAATATGTCTTGTTTCTTCAAACTTCAATCATCCAATCCACCAAACACCAAACGAGTCAATGGCAGAATAAGCTGTTTGGCATTGGCAGAGAAGATATGGCAAATATTTCGCAACCCACATACTATGCGCTGCTGCTCATCCCACAAATGCTTGAACCATTTGAAAGGGAACTAAACAGGCTTTCCAACGGTATAACATTTATTGCCAAAAAGCATTGTTACCACAGAGAAATAATCTACCAAACACAAATTTCCTTACTTTTTGTTTTAAGTTTATTTTCTGACTAAAAACAATACGGTAGTAAAGGATATGACCTTGGCTGCAAATGAATGTAATTATTTTTTTGTTGGACTTGGTCTAGGTTTAGCTGAGGAGTTTGCAAAGACTGGCAGTATAAATGATGTGCTAAGCAAGAATGTAAATATTAATGAATCTATGTTTGTTAAGGGAAATATCACAGATTCATGCCCCTCAGGTATTGATCCTAATGGCACTTTACAAGTGGATCAATCTGAAAATGTGACATGTAGTACTAGTAAAGGGTAACATGTAGTACTAGTTCTAATCCAGTTATAATCAACAATAGACCATACAAAGTGGTGAATCCCCTAATAAGAAGTTGACTGCAAACATAGTCAATTTAGCATCCAGTTCACATTTAAATGACTACGGTACATGACCTGTTAATAAAGACAAATTGATCGTGTCTAGTATTGTGGTGTTGACCGAGGGTAGTGCTTCTTTAAGTAGCCTCGTTGGAATGGGGTCTTAGAGACAGGTAGATGGTTTGGCTGAAGAGACCTTTGACGTTAATTGTTGAAGGTCTATAGGACAAAAGCAGCTTAAGTATGTATCAGGTCTTATCGTTCTCTCATGACCTCCTGCACCCAGTGGTGAGCTGTTAGAAGTTGAGGGCAAAAGGTGATGAATGTTATCTCTAATTGTTATAATTTTATCATTAAAGAAGGTCATGAAGTCATCACTACTCAGAGCTACAGGAATTGAAGGCTCAGTAGAGCTGTGGCTATCTGTCAGCCTGGCTACAGTGCTGAAAAGAAACCTTGGGTTGTTCTTATTTTCTTCTATTAGTGATGAGTAATATTCTGATCTGGCAATTCTGAGGGCCTTCCTATAATTTTTCAGACTATTTTGCCAATCTACACGAGATTTTTCCAGTTTGGTGGAATGCCATTTACTTTCAATTTTTCGTGAGATTTGTTTCAATTTGCGAGTTTGGGAGTTATACCAAGGTGCTAGTTTCCTTTGCTTGATTGTTTTCTTTTTGAGAGGAGCGACTGAGTCCAAAGTTGTCCGTAGGCAGGCCGTAGCAGCGTCTACGAAATGATCAAGTTGGGAGGGACTAAAGTTAACATAATGGTCCTCGGTTATGTTAAGGCACGACATTGAGTTAAATGCTGTTGGAATATCTTCCTTAAATTTAGCTATAGCTCTGTCCGATATGCATCTAGTGTAGAGACTTTTATTTCATTTCTTATGGTATGGTAATAGAAATTGAAAGTTATTAAATAATGATCTGATAATAAAGGATTCTGTGGAAATACTATTAAATCTTCAATTTTGATTCCATATTCTAGCACAGGGGTGCTCAAGGGTGTGGTTAAAACAGTGCGTGGCCTCATGCACACTCTGACTGAAACCAACTGAATCTAGTAGTGAATTGAAAGCAGTACTAAGGCTATTGCTGTCAACCTCCATATGGATATTGACAGCAAGGGAGTGAGGAGTTGCAGCGTACGCCTAGACCGGCGGGGCAGGGTGTATAGCTACAGACACAGCACCCCTGCTTTTCTCTGCTTCTCTTTATAGTCACCAGATTTACGTATCACATATTCATTAATATAGTGAGAGTAGAGGGAGGCAGGCCAGTACAGCCTGATCCGGTTGGGGAGAGTTCTAGCCCAATCCAGCACCTCCCTTTAACCTGCCTCTCTTAGTTATGCTATTATAATTCTAGACTGCCAGGGAAGTTCCTTCCTATGACACAATGAGCTGTTTTCTCCTCTGTTTTTTTTTTCTTTCATTTGTTTACTTTTGTGTGCATCCTCTCCCAGAAATGCTTGTTACTAACCTAGCTCTGGGAGTTCACTCCCCAGAGTCCTTATGTTTCTTCTTCGCCCAGAACATCGCCTTGGATTAGGGTGACACCAAGTGCCATAAAACACCTCAACCCATATGGACTGCACTGCACTTTATGGACTATGTCTTCTTATAGCTACTTAGCAATTCTTATAATGTATTTACTGATTTATTACTGTGTTCATATTGCTTAGGTCTCTTTTTATTATGTCTTAATTCATGTTTTATTATGTTGTCTTTTCATACTATGTGTTACCACCAGGGGAAGTGCAATTGGATTTTGTTGTTACATGCAGTGACAATAAAGGCATTCTATTCTAAAAGAAAACTCTGTCGTACCTCGTTAACCACAATTTGTTCTGTTCTTTTGACAGAGGATCTCAGCAGATGTAGCGACCACACACGTTATGTCCTGTTTGTAAAAAAAGAGTAAAGCAAGAGGAGGAAGGTCGGGCCAAGCAAGACTACTGGTCCAGTGAACTATGTCTATGATTAAGATTAGTATAGGTTTTTATAATTAAACAATCAGCCAATATTATAGTCCCAGTTCACTGGAGAGAACACAAACTGTGTGCTAACAATGCATCTGCTTCTCTTCATAGTCGACAGATCCATCGACCAACCGTTATAGACAGTGGTGGAATGTAACGAAATACGACTTTGTTACTGTACTTAATTACATTTTTTACATATCTGTAGCTTACTTAAGTAGAATCAGTAGTGTATACTACTGACTTTTACTTCGTTACATTTTGTAGCAATTATCTATACTTTCTACTCCACTACATTTCTACGTTCCGTTACCTTTTCTGATTAGTTTTTCCCCCTGCCAAAACGTTGACTGACTGTCACGTACGGCACGAGGCGGAGATAGAAATAAATAAATACTGAGATTCATTACATCCTCCATCACTGCTCATAGAGCTGGCTCAAAATTTGCCTTGGCCATGCTCTTAGTTATGTTGTTTTAGACTGGCGGGGGACTTCCTTTGACACACTGAGCTCCTCTCTTTCCATCTGTGTAAATTCATATCCCAGAAATGCTTGTTACTAATTTAGCCCTGGGGAGCTTATTCCCCGGAGTCCTTGTTTTCTCGCCTTACAGTTCTCCTTGGATTAGGGTGGCACCTTGGTGCTGCTCGACGCCCTGCTATACCATGAACTACTACGACTACTATTTCTAGTCATAGTTCCATTATCGTTATTGTAACTATAATTGCCACTTTCATCACACTCCCAAGCGGCACCGTCAGACACCTGCCTACCAAGAGCCTGGGTCTGTCTGAGGTTTCTCCCTGAAAGAAAGTTTTCCTCACCACTCAAGGTTTGTTTCTATAAGGACGTTTTTCCTCGCCACTGCTGCACTAAATGCTTGCTCTTGGGGGAATTATTGGGTCTTTGTAAATTATAGAATGTGGTCTAGACCTACTATATGATGCACATGGTAGAGTAAAATACATACATACTTGTTAAATACAAAAAGAAATACATTAACTAAAATGATGAAAGGTGTATTGGTCTCGTCAAGTACAACACCCAGAAATTTATTTTCATAGACTCTTTCAATTATTTCATTAGTTATACATCTGCACTTACAGTACAATATCCAAATATCATGAATTTAGTTCCGAATATCATCTTGGTTTTGTGCCATACCCCTCAGACCTCTATCCCCCAAAAAATATACACACTGGTGCACAGCTGCTTCATTCTGAATGAGTCCTCCAGCCTTCCTTAAGTACAGACAACCACTAACGATCAAATCAGGATCACCTGAGTAGAGCAGACAGGGAGAAGCTAAACAAGGGGGGAGCTTGTAACACTCACGTGTTGGGTTATCATGTGTGCCTGTAAGTTTCCACCCAGTATAAAATCTTTCTCACAGATTGAGCAGCTACATTATTTCTCTCCTTTGTGGATTCTCATGTGTTTATTTAAATTTCCCCTCTCTGTAAAAGCTTTCTTACAGATTTGGCAGCTAAATGCTTTCTCTTCTGTGTGAATTTTCATGTGTTTCCGTAAACTTCCACTCCATACAAAATCTTTCTTACAGATTGAGCAGCTAAATGATTTCTCTCCTGTGTGGATTCTCATATGTTCCTGTAAACTTCCACTCCATGAAAAATCTTTCTTACAGACTGAGCAGCTAAATGGTTTCTCTCCAGAGTGGATTTTCATGTGCATCTGTAAGTTTCCACTCTGTGCAAAATCTTTCTTACAGATTGAGCAGCTAAATGGTTTCTCTCCTGTGTGGATTCTCATGTGTCTCTTTAAATTTCCACTCACTGTAAAAGCTTTCTTACAGACTGGGCAGATAAGCGGTTTCTCTCCTGTGTGGGTTCTCATGTGTTTATGTAAAGTTAGACTCGCTGTAAAAGCTTTCTTACAGATTTGGCAGCTAAATGCTTTCTCTTCTGTGTGAATTTTCATGTGTTTCCGTAAACTTCCACTCCATACAAAATCTTTCTTACAGATTGAGCAGCTAAATAGTGTCTCTCCAGTGTGGATTTTCATGTGTATCTGTAAGTTTCCACTCTGTGCAAAATCTTTCTTACAGACTGAGCAGCTAAATGGTTTCTCTCTTTTGTGGATTCTCTTGTGTGTCTGTAACATTCCACGCGTTGCAAAATCTTTTTTACAGATGGGGCAGCTAACTGGCTTCTCTCCTGTGTGGATTCTCATGTGTACCTGAAAGCTTTCACTCTCTGTAAATTCTTTCTTACAGATTGAGCAGTTAAATGGTTTCTCTACCGTGTGGATTCTCATGTGTTTCTGTAAGCTTCCACTCCATACAAAATCTTTCTTGCAGATTGAGCAGCTAAATGGTGTCACTCCTGTGTGGATTCTCATGTGTATCTGTAAGTTTCCACTCTGTCCAAAAGCTTTATTACAGACTGAGCAGCTAAATGGCTTCTCTCCTGTATGAGATCTCATATGCCTCGTCACATTTCCATTGGTGCCAAATCTTTTCCCAGAGTCAGAGCACCTAAATGCTTTCTCACCAGTAGTACATCCTGAATCACTAACAGGGAATATATCATTATTCAGAGAGTTTAAACCTGACTGAGGTTCTCTGGTCTCCTTCCAATCAGCACTGTCATCAGTCTCAGGTTCAGAAGAGTCTCCAGTCTCGTCATCAGTATCTGGTTGTAAATGTGTATCTGGATCTGAGTTCATGGCTGGTTCTGGTCCTTCACAGTCCTGTCCATCAGCTTCAGTTTTTATCTCTTCAGTTTGTCTTTGATGAAGCTGTGAGAACTGAGGTTTCTCTTCATCATCTTCACTCTTCACAGGGACAGGAGTGAATGTGAACTTGGTGATATCAGCGTCCTCCAGCCCTTGAAGCTGCTCTTCATCCTGACTGATCTGGAGTTCCTCCTGTTCTTCTTTAATGTGTGGGGGGTGTGTGTCGCGCTCTGGGTCTCCCGACTGGAGCCGCCTAGTGCTGCCCTGATGTTCTTCACCAACAATCACTTTCTGGACATCTGAAGGTAAAGCTGAAACACAAACTAACAGCTATTAATGGGAATCTTAACAATACTTTGATAAGTAGCTCTATTCACTCTCATAACAAATACGGGTGTCAGGATTTTCAATTCAATCTTCGATTTAAAGATTTTTTTCCAGCACTGACACTCACAATAACAACAATATGAATGCAATATGAGTTTACAGAGAGTCAGCTGAAGGCACCATGAAGTCCAGTTGGAGCCAACAAGCTTTTAAGGGGAACTTTGCAGTTTTTTTTTAGGTTATATGATTTTTTTTGGGTTGAATGGTGGACGTCTCGCTCCCCCCTGGCGCCTGTGAGCGGAAAAACCACCCTTGCAACTTTGGGCCGGCGAGCCGCTGACCTCAGCGTCAGGAAGTATCGCGTGATATTAGGGTCGCAAAGGGGCGGAAGTTTTCCGGTAAATTTCCGGAAACTTTAGCAGGAGAATTTTGGAAACATTCCAATTTGGAAACTTTCATTGGAATTAATGGAAATTATGGGGATTTGGATGGGATGTCGTCCTTGGGCTCAAATGCAGTACTGTCTTCAATCAGCTTTTATCTGCTGCTGAATGTTGGATTCTAGAAATGATCTGTGCAGTAGGCTAAGTAGTAGCCCAAACCATTGACCTTTAGCTTAACATATGAAGGTAGCTAGCATGCTGCCTTTGATTTACTATGGTTATGGTTATAAGGTTACCATCAGCGCTGTCTATTGTTTCCAGCCTATCAAGAACAAGTGGGCTATAAAATTAACACACATAGGTTAATAGCAATGGGTTATGTATTACCCCCCTCCCCCCCAAAAAATTAAATAAACTCCCATATTTCAAAAACTAAATGTTGGCAGGTATGTAGTAACTTATGCCGATTACTGCCTGTGTGCATGTCATTGACGAATATAGTGAGGACAGTCAACTGAAGTTGCATTAAATCAGGTTGTTTTAACAAAGATTATGCTGCAAGATGGGGTTGTTTCAACTAGATTTAAATTCCCTGTTATAGACTAACAGTATTATAACAAGCAATATTAAATATATTCAGTTTATTCTCGTTAATTCCCATTTATTCCCGTTAATTCCCATGGAAAGTTTCCAACTTTGAAAATTCACGTAATTTTGCAACCCGACGTGATATCAGGTCTCACGATGTAACAAATTGCTTCATGGCACTGCACACATACACCCATTCAGGAACCAGCTAACAAGGTTGCGATGGAGTTTTTCACACTATGGTCATGGCTGAGACGGCAAAAAAGAAGCAGAAAGCTAGGAAAGCATTGTCGGAGGAACAGAGGAAGAGGAAACGGCAAGCTGACCGAGCAAGTTTTTACACAGTGTTGCCCAATATCTATTCCAAAGCTGTAGGGGGAGCTCTATAGAGAAACCTGTGAGCAAAAAGTGAGAAAACGGCGAAGAAATTGCCAAAACTGCATAGCTCCCCTTTAACAATTGTTTGTTAACATAACTCACAGGGGAAGGCAAAATTCCACCACACTGGTTAGCTCAAAAGAAGCATGAGGATTGTACAGTTGTGTTTTTTCTAGGGATGCAACAATTATAGACTTTGTTTGTACGATATGGTCTGAAAGACAATAGTTCTTTAGTGAGTTATGCATTCATTATTTCAATGCTTATGTATAATGAAATCACATGAACACTGTAGATTTTAATTTGTTATGTAATAACAGTAATAGTTTTGAATGTTTTGAAAATGATTATATGATCAACCTTTTAATTATCAAAACATAAAATCAAAACATAATAATGAAGCTAAATAAGAGAGCTGTGTCAAACACATGAAATGTGCCAATTTCAAGGTGCGGGTATGTACAGTAGGCCTGGCAAACCCGGTTCCTTTTAAGGATTCGGGTTATTCTGAGTCACTCACTAAACTGAACCGGGTTGTGCGAGTCACTTGAATCACTTGAGTCAGTATTGCTAAATCGCCAAGGAAACTCAGTCCTACTGCGCACACCCACTCACCACTTCACGCAGCTGCTCACAGGAGAGCCATTTAGTCACGGAAAAGAAAGTGTAACTTAGTGTAGCCTAAGCAAATATAAAGGCTTTCAACGTAGACATAGAAACAGGAACGGAGGGACGCCTACCACGGGTCTGAGCTCATCACCGCAAAAAAACATTGGCCTGCACGTTGAGTCTAATGACATGGACTGTGCCTGATGACATTATATCTTACATGCATTCAAGGTTTTCTAAACAAAACTTTATGCAAGAAATAATCACTGTGTAGTTATCCTCATCGACTGCATTCTCTCTTATTTCAAGAGGTTATGGAGAGAGAAAACTGAAGTTGCTCGTCACTTCAGCTTTACACAAGAGAATGGACATGGATATATGGGGGTTTCTTTTGTCTGTTAGATTTTTAGAAATTATTAATTATTACAGGTAACGTTTTAGCCTAGCAGCTAGCGAAGTGCGACAAAACCGCACGGTTAAATTTCAGCCTGCATGCACGTTTTGTAGCCTAAACCGAGCAGCTTATATTGGTTATATTAGAGAGAGCAACAAGTTAGCGGACTGCCGAGTCGCCCTCTCTGCTCTGTGTCTGCTCAGCTGCTAGACCGCTGTGCTGCGAAGTGTCTGCACTCGTCACGGTCGGCAAATACATTTATTTTACATATATTTAATTTAATTTATTTAAATTAAGCAAATTGTCATCACTCAAATGTGAGTAAGAGTGCTTTTCAGTGTTCGTAGATTTTGTTCGTAGCTAAGAACAAATCCAAGTTAAGAAAACATTAGTGAATGCCAGAATCTTCGTAAAAAGTTCGTAAGAAGGGTTTAAGAACACATTTCTTCGTAAGAACGGTTGGTGAATGAGGCCCAATGTTCTTAACTTTGTTCTTAAACTTTTTAAGAAAAGTCTGTTGGATTCATGACATGTTCTTAAAAGAATTGTTTGCACCTGTGTTCTTAGGATTGATGAATCCCACATCTTCGTAATTGAAAGCGTGTGACAGTTGTTCCTCATTAGCATAACAAAACGCCCCGGAAATTCCCATATAAGGACATGACACTTCACGGCCATGTGTAAGAGAATTTGGAGAATGTCCAAAAGACGCACAGACGGTGGTGGTCCACCGATCACCAAACGAAAAAAGAACTTGAGTAATTCTGAAATAGAAATTGTACTGCAATACGTAAATGCCAAACGAGGCATAATATTCAGTAGTATTTCCAGTGGTTTTAAAGCCACCAACAAAACGGAGGCATGGAAGGAGATCACGGATTCTGTGAACGCTGTTTCTGGACAACGTCGGAGACCATTTTCAGGACTGGTCCAGAAAATGGACTCCGACTGCGACTTTGTGAAGAGCGCTATATAAATTCAATTTATTATTATTATTATTATTATTATCAATGTACACCTTATTATGCAATATTAATAACTCCTCTGTGCAATACTGGGAATACAGTGTTATTAAACTTTCTGTCTGTATACTTAACCATTTTAACTGCTTTATTCTTGCATTTTTACTGATGCTTTTGTCATTGCACTATCCCTTTGGTGCAGTATCACTGAATATGTCCCCTCTGTGGGACTAATTAAAAATCTTATCTTATTTTAAATTTTAATAGGTTTGTATTTTTCAGATCTCTCAATTGCCATGCTGACCAAGATATTCAACGGGGAAATGTGGAAAGCTGCCATATTCCCAGTCATTACTTTGCCAAATCATCTGTGGTAAGTTTACAACAATCTTAATTGAAAATGGGAGTAGGAAGTAAAGAGAGGACAGCATGAAATGGCACCTTTGGTATTAAAAGTAAATACTTTTTAAATAATTGTGATTACCGTGAACCTTGATGTTAGCCCTTTTAGAGAGAAAGTTATGGTATTTTATGGGACGATGTATAACATACTATTTAAAACTTTCATTTAGAAAGTGACCTAAATACATATTGTCAGAATGGCGCTCTAATAGCGCCATATTTGGAGCTCCCCTGAACCACTCTGAACTTAGTAAACAGAAATTAAATGTTTTAGCATTTGCCTCTCTGATTGCCCGCAGACGTATCCTTCTACATATTCGATACATTAATGGAGAAAGGTGGACCAACCTGGGGTGGGAGATTGGCTGGGTTTTGTATGTTTTTTTTCCCCTTTATTTTTGTTGGATTATTAGTAGTGTAGTTGTTGTTGCTCTCTTCCTCTCTTTTGTTTTCCTGGGTGAAAGTATAACAAATACATTAATATATTATAAGAATATATATAAGAATTTTTGCGTAACTTTTGGCCGTAGCTCTATCCCTTCTACCGTAAACAGCCCAGCTGTTGTGGATCTTCAACTTCATCCAAAATTAAACTGCACAGACTGCAGCTCCCCCTACTTCTTTACAACCTATAAAAAGGCTTTGAAACTCTGTTGTGCATAATCATTTGGAACAGTGCATTTTGGAGTTTTTTTTTATTTTTATTAACACACACTCCTGCGCAGTTCAGTGATTGCGTTTACATTTTTTTACCCTCATAGTGTTTTAAAAACTTTGTGGCAGCGATAGCGGCAGTGATGGTTACTGTCAGTAACCATCACAGTAGAATAAGTCCGGTGGTGGCCATATCATGATATGACATAAGTGTTGCCTTTTCCTGGTTTTAAAGGCTGCATTACAGTAAAGTGATGTACTTTTCTGAACTTTCCAGACTGTTCTAGCGGTTCTATTCCGCAATATCGATGTTGATGTATTTAGTCAAGAATATCTTGATATCTGAATTTCTCCATATCGCCCGGCCCTACGCCGCTTAGTGTCCACTCTGACTCTTAGTGAAACACCGCTGACCCACCAAAGAGCATTCGCCTAGAGCTGGGCAATATATCGATATTATATCGATATCGTGATATGAGACTAGATATCGTCTTAGATTTTGGATATCGTAACATGGCATAAGTGTCGTCTTTTACTGGTTTTAAAGGTTGCATTACAGTAAAGTGATGTCATTTTCTGAACTTACCAGACTGTTGTAACTGTTCTATTATTTGCTTTTACCCACTTAGTCATTATATCAACATTATTGATGACTATATCAAAAATGACATTGTGTAAATATTTTGTGAAAGCACCAATATTCAACACTACAATATCGTTGCGGTATCGATATCGAGGTATTTCGTCAAAAAATATCGTGATATTTGATTTTCTCCACATCGCCCAGCCCTAATTCGACCCGTGCTGGACCCATTCATAATGAGTCAGCAGTCACTGTGAGTAGCATACGCTTCAGTCCATCGCACTCCCCCACTCCCCCTCTGTCTGTGTATTTTTTTTTTTTTTAAGATTTCGGCCTTTATTTTGATAGGACAGCTGAAGACATGAAAGTGGAGAGAGAGGGGGGGGGGGAAGGACATGTAGGAAAGGGCCGCAGGTCAGAGTCGAACCAACTGAGCTATCCGGGCGTCCTCTTTCTCTTTTAATCAGTCTGTTATTGTTGTTGAAAACCAGTGAAGGAGCGTTCTCAGAGATATATTTTTTTTTTATATATCCTAGGCTATTTATTTCAGATCACTTTCATTTACATGTGTTGCAGCTGTATATTTTCAAACTGGTAAAGGAAACCCTGTCTTTGCATTTTATTTTAATCACAATCCATTTTAATAAAAAACAGCAGCTCTTTCTTATTAACATACTTTTCCAGTTATGACTAGGGCTGGGCGATATGGAGAAAATCAAATATCACGATATTTTTGACCAAATACCTCGATATCGCAACGATATTGCAGTGTTGACTATTGTGTCATTTTTGATAAATAGTCATCAGTGATGTTGATATAATGACTAAGTGCGTAAAGGCAAATAATAGAACAGTTACAACAGTCTGGTAAGTTCAGAAAATGACATCACTTTACTGTAATGCAGCCTTTAAAACCAGTAAAAGACACTTATGTCATATTACGATATTCAAAATCTAAGACGATATCTAGTCTCATATCACGATATCTAGTCTCATATCATGATATCGATATAATATCGATATATTGCCCAGCTCTAGTTATGACTGACTTTCAAACTAGATAATAAGTTATATGGCATTATAAACCAGAGCCAGCTCATACAACAGGGTAACGTTAACGTTAATTAAGAAGAAATATAAGAAGAATATAGAACATTGTAAACGTCTCCCACCTCTCCACTGGCCAGCTGACAGTTTCCTCTCGGAGTCCATGTTGAAGTGTCTCTCCTCAACTTCTCCCCGAGCTGCATTTGAGGAAAAACACGGAGCTCACAACATATCCGATAACACACGTTAGCAGGAGCTAGCTGCGGCTAACGTTAGCTTAGCGCGCGGACTCCCTGCAACAACAGCAGTAAACGCGTTTCCGGTCGGAGAAAGAAAACAGACCTGCTCTTTGTAGCTCCGTTTCTGGTTTTAAAACCTCATGCAGCAGTTTGGGATGTTTCTCTCTGGAAGGACACCAAACACTGGCGCCTTTTACTCCGCCGTCCTCAACACGAGCTAAAATGCAAACAATGGGACGGAGGTCGTAGGGTCTTCCGGGACCCGGAAACACAAACCCAACTTCCGCTACACTCCTCTGCCCTTCAAAATAAAATAACATGTTTTCAGAGTCTTGTTTACCGCCACCTACTGTACCGGAGTGTGTAATATCAAGGTACTTCAGGTTACAGTTTAATAAAAATAATAATAATTAAAAATCTAAATAAATAAAACTATACTTTATGATCTAATCCTGTAGACTTAAGGAAACTAAATAGAGCTTTGCAGCACTCCCTTGAATTTTAAGAGTCGATTTCACCCACTGTGATCTGATCTTGCCAGACGTAATTATATTCCACTCATTTGTAAACAAAGCAGTTATCCGTTTCAGCTACCAGGGGGCCCCCCAGCAAACTTATGGGTCAGACCCATCTGGTAGCGAAGGAGGGCCAAGACTAAGAGCTACATGGAAAAATATGCACCAAACAAGCCACGTTGAAATTTTGCTGTTTCATGAATACAAAAGTTGGGTGACCCCCCCTCCCCCAGACAGTTTAGCAGCAATAGATCCATTTGAGGATGAGCTGGTTTGGAAGTTATTCCATTTAATCATATAGTTCAGGTGCAATTACCCGTTTCAGCCACCAGGGGGCAGTGCTCCCCCTGTCCCCCCGCAAACTCCGCCCATGATTGAATGAATTATACTTTTTGACTTGGATTGACTGCACAGCACAGATTCCGGCAGTACTAAATGAGGTCTCTCTGTTCTCTAAAGCCTCTGGTTGAGGTTTAAATATGAAAAAATGTGAAAGATATACAGTTTTCACGATTACCCTCTGATTATTGTATATAATAAACCTGTCACTTTGAAGTTCAATATTTAAGGATCATAGTTAAAAGAATAAGAATATAGTTGCCTGACCAGAGGCGTGACAAACCCTGGGTAAATATTGGAGATGTATTTGAAAGATGGAGACAGCTTAGAGCCCAAAAGGACGCTGAGTTGGCTAATGTCCTCCTGAACAGATAAGCATTAGCTTCAGGCTAATTTATCACGGCTACAAGTGACGGGTAGTTTATGTAATTTTAACATTTGTGTACTCACATTGAATTATATAGCTATAGTACCCGAGTTGGTTACTCGCAAAAACAATTGAGACACGGCCAGTAATGTTATCCCGGCTGTTCCTGGCTAACGGCGCCATGCTAACACTACTGGAGGACCAGGCAAGCGGGCCAAGGCTATTTACAACGTGTAGCCTGTTCAGCGGCCGTAGCCGACAGCGGTGAGTTATTTTAAGCCAAGAGAGGGGAGCTGTAAATCTGGAAGAGAGGACCGTGAGTTTGCAGTGTGTTTAGCGGTTCCTTCCGTAATTCTAAGCCGAGGAAGTGTGTCTGTCAGTTGGGTGGAGAGGGTGGCGAGGTTGTTGTGTTTTTAGCGATTCCTACCGTAATTCTAAGCCGCAAAGGTGTGTCTGTCATTCAGGTACTGAGCGCCACGTGAGCACGGGCTTCTATGACTGTCAATATAGCCAACATCTAACGTTAGCTACTCCGCTGTACTGTGAAGTAATGTCTGGCTATGTGAGACAAGCGCCTAGCAACATTGCTGTGGATGCTGCGGTCTCAGCCTGGTAACCTCCATGAACGTCGAGTCTGGGGAGGAGGGGGCGGGGGAGACAACTCTCTCCAGTATTTTGAATTTGTACTGCGGTAACTATTATAAACACTAGCTGTCAGTATTACATATTGCACCTTTAATATCCTAATGTTACATATAACGTTTGGGCTCTGGGAAATCTGAATTTTTTTGTTGTTGTCCTTGTTGAAAATAAACAGGTCACTTTTCGTAAATGCTGGTGACAACACTGTGTTGAGGTAATCACAAGGGGGTAAGCCTCTCTCCACAACGCGTACCTCCTATGGCGCCATTTTGATGGTGACAAGGCATCACCCGACGTTAGCATTCCATTGACTGCCATTCATTTTGACGCCACTTTGATAGCGAATAACTTTACAGCTGAAGCGTTTAAAGACTTTATTTGTCCATTGTTTATTTCTAAAGAAATAAACAATGCTTGCTCTTGGGGGAATTACTTGAAATGTTGGAGCTATGTAAATTATAGAGTGTGGTCTAGACCTACTCTGTCTGTAAAGTGTCTTGAGATAACTCTTGTTATGATTTGATAGCATAAATAAAGTTGAACCAGCAGACTTCCAATTTTCAGACAGGTCACTCACATCACATCTACATTTTCAAGATCAGTCGAAGGCTGCGCAGTAATGCTCAACCGTCACCGGAAAAATTCTTTTGATAGCAGACACTGGTAAGGGGATTGGTTGGCATATGTCTACAGGTGATCAACTGATAACGAGGCACTGCTGGGATTTGAACCCAGGATCTCCTGTTTACGAGACAGGCGCTTTAACCACTAAGCTACAGCACCTCTTACACCATAAGCAAACGGTTTACTCAATTTGTCAGGGCTGAACGTGGCCCAGGTGTACACCAGGACCCTGTGACATCACTGTTGGGTGTGGTTTAAGGTGCATGTGATGCTAGCTGAGGTCAGAGGTGAAATAAACTTGAACTTTAACGGCCAAGGTACTTAAGGGGCCGACTGCCTGATATGAGCTTCTTCCAGGCTCTTCCTTACAGAGTGGAGGAGAGGTAATAATCAATTTACTAGTTTTTATCAAAACAGCATAATTAGGCCAAATGAACAGAAATGGCGGATGAACGAACTAGGTGTATATTATATCTTAAACTTGCATTGCTCTTCATTTCATGTGTTTTTATGTACCATCTTAAGTCTGTGTTAATGTAGTGTTTCTGTGTAAATGTAATACGCCATGGAAAACAGTCTGCCTTTTCAATCCTTTTTTACCTTTTTCATTTGCTACCAGGGTAGCATAATGGGTAGCATGGGGATTGGGTCCACATGCTGATGGGATGCTAACAGAGGTAATCTCTGCAACAACAAGGTGCTGCTGGGATTTGAACCCAGGATCTCCTGTTTACTAGACAGGCACTTTAACCAACTAAGCCACAGCACCTCCTTGAGGACTTCTGTAATGTTAAGTCTTAATTTCTCTTTTACCTTATATATATCTGTATAATATACAGTCTACTGACTGATTGATACATTTTCACATTTACTATAACTGATATTTTGCTGAGTTTTGCACTGTTAAAGTCCCCAAGAACAATGAGCAGGGAGTCTGGATGTTAGAATGTGACATCATTCTCTCTGCAGGGCTTACAGTGAAAAAAAATCCTGAGCCTGAAACTTTTTTGGAAGGGGTAAATTCCTTACATTACACATCACAATCACAACTTTGCATTGTTTAGCTTTTCATAAACTCTTGGACAAAGCCATTATGTTTAAATAACTCAGGCATGAAAATGGGTCAGGGGTGAGAAAGGTGAGAATGATATTACCCCTCTAGGGGGGTCCGGGGGCATGCTCCCCCGAAAGAAAATTTTAAATATTCCACATTTTAAAGCATCAATCTGATGCATTTTGCGATGCATTTTTTCCAACCAACAGTGTAATATTTCAATATGCAGTCATTAAAGTTAATTTGACTGGCAAAACAGTCAAAGTCCTTCTGACATTACACAATAATAAAAGTCCTAATTTTTAAAAACTAAAAAGTTTAGGATCAATTTTTACTTCTTCCAACCATATGTTAAATAAAGCGTCAATGTGGATTTACATATTGCAATAATATCATAATCCTACAATGAATCATTGTGAAAACTAAAATGTAGTATTTTGGCCAGGTCATCATCAAAAAAGCGAATTAGTACATTCAAGTCATGCATTGTCCTTAAATAAAAAAACGAAAAACGAAAACGAAATCCCATGTGGACTTTTTAATTGATTTATCTTTCTAAAATATTCATATGCCAGAAATCCGGCACCAGGCCCGATTACTTTCAACCCTGTGTTAGTTAGAGCTGCGTTCCTCTTATATGATTGGTATGTGAAATCAATTGACTCGAAAATATTAAACCGCATGCAAGTTGGGTTTTTTTTGTTTTTTTTTATTTTTCGGCACGGTGCCGGAATACTTTAAGCCCTGTCTCTGACCTCTTCTGAATTACTAGTAGGTAAGAAATGAAGGATATGTAGCAACGCTCCTCTCTTTACTTACTTAAATAAACCCCAATCTGATTTAGTCCTACTGTTCATCATTTGCAGTTTATGATGCATTTGTCTCACTGAGTGATGAGTTGTAGAAGCAGCCTCAACCAGAAGGCACTGCAACGGAAGAGCAATAATTCATTTTTCTCCGCAACCTTGATGAGTGGAATATTGAATTATCTTGTTGGGGTGAATGGGAATTAATATTTTGGGGCAAGCTCTTTCTTGACATTGTTGGGTATATTGAGGAGAGGGTTAAATAAAATGGGTAGAAGAGTTAGAGAAGGTCATTATTGTTAGCAGTGGAGCCGACTTACACATTGTGTGTAGCCTAAGAAGTTGCTACATTAAAGTTCTATAAAAGCGTATCTTCTCCTCCTGTAGTCTTATGTACAGCGGAGCGACAGAACAAGAGTGAATGAGAGCTACTGGACAGTAATTAACTGAAGTGATACCGTGAAGTACGCTGTTACAGATATAGACTATATAAAACCCTGTACAATGTAAGGGAGTGTGGTAAAAACAATTTAAAAGAAAAAATAGACATTTCAAATGGATAGACTTTATAAACTCTAGCCCGAATAAAACCAGACATTTTATTAAGTTGGCTGTAAAAGTTTTAAACTTGGTCGAGAGTTTTTTTGAATGACAGAAATCTGTTCAGATGAGATCTTGAGTGCAACATGGACACATGTAACATTATGGTACAAAAAAAACTTTTAAAAACATACAATGATCCTTAAACTAAATGAACAAAATGTAACTTTGGATTGGCTTAATTTGATTAAACAGGAGTTAACAAGGAGAGATGCTGTGAGTACAGTGTTAAGACTTATAATACAGTGTTACTTTCTGTATGGATCATACTGTGGTTTTAAACTTCAACTGGTAGTAGGCTAATGTTACATATAACTTTTTGGGATATGGTAATAAATCAGGTATTAAGTTTGTTGCCCTTGTTGAAAACACTGTGTTAAGATAATCAACTGATAACCAGGCACTGCTGGGATTTGAACCCAGGATCTCCTGTTTACAAGACAGGCACTTTAACCACTAAGCTACAGCGCCTCCTACAGACTGACATATACTCATGCGAGCACATAATGAGCAAGTGAACAGGGATGTGAACAGTACAAGATGTGAAACAATTCAAACTCTTATTTGAAAGATTTTTGAGAAGGGAAATGGATTTAACACATTTGTTATTGCTGTTAAACAATTTTAGTGAGAAACTGATATGACAGGAGGTAGGTTACTGATTAGTAAGGCTCTGTTGAAAAAAGATATTAACTGTAATTTGAACGTGACCAAACTAATGTATTTTGTTATATGTAATGTCCGATCTACCTGTGTGATTTATACAGTGTATATATAAATATATCTGTATACACTACTGGTCAAAAGTTTTAGAACACCCCAATTTTTCTAGTTTTCTATAGAAATGTTAGCAGTTTAAGTCCAATAAATAGCTTGAAATGGTACAAAGTAGGGATGAGCGAGTACAGCATTATCTGTATCTGTATCTGTTTACCATATGAATTATCTGTATCTGTACTCGGACTGGGCGGAGCCTAACCCGGAAGTGGGCGGAGCCTAACCCGGAAGTGGGTCAGGTTGTCTTGAAATGGGCGGGGCTTTGACCGGTATGTTATTTTAAGCATGCAATTGATATGGGTTGATCAGAAATTGTTATATTTATTGCTGATTAGAAAACTATTTACATGACAGCATCAGCATTGAGTTTCAGATCAATGGTTTTGATCACGATAACAAACGAACTATATACAGAACAAGTTTTGCAACAATGAATACAACACATGCATTTGCAATTATGAAGTAAAATGTAATGAACAAGAGTTTTCATACTCAACATAACTTTCTTTTTTAATTAAATTTTTTTATGATCAGTGTGATTATTTATTTTTTTTGGTTCTTTTTTTTATTTTTTTATTTCCATACCACGTATGTGTGTGTGTGAGAGAGTAAGAGAGAGACAGAGAAAGAGAGGGGTAGAGAGTGTTTGTGTGTGTGTGTGTTTGTGTGTGTAGCTTAATTTGTAAAATTATTTATACCACAACTACCTTTATTTTTTTTTTATAAAATACAGCAAGAAAGTGTCAGACACTCGTGCGTGAAGTCAAAAAAACTGGTTAGAGCCAGCTGACAGTTTAAAAAAAAAAAAAAACTCCGATGACAGGCAGAGAGAGGGAGAGAGAGTGTGCATGTGTGTGTAGCGAATTAATTTGTAATATAATTTAATACCACTACTTCCTTTATTTTTTTATGAAATACAGCAAGAAAGTGTCAGACAAAAAAAAACTCCGCCAGCTGACGGTTTAAAAAAGAACAAAAATCTCCGACAGGCAGAGACACAACGTGAGTCACATTCTACCAAGCACCACGTCTGAACAAACCCCACGTTTACCAGAACTCTACTGGTTAATAAGTAAGTACTACAAACCGAAGTAAAAAACAGAGAGAGCGATCTGTTCTCTTCTCAGTGTTCAGTGTGTGAGTGAGCAGAGCGGGACACACAGCAACACAATAAATCTGTATGTGTGTAGGGGAGGGGCGCTGTGACTACTAGCCTATCACAGAACGCAGACACAGTCAGCTACCCAATGAGGATTTTTATTCAATCCGAGCACAGATATTGACTCGTATTACTCGTATAATACTCGTACTCGGCAAAAGTGCTTTATCCGTACCGGATACTCGTTTCAGCCGAGTATCCGGCTCAACTCTAGTACAAAGGTAAGTGGTGAACTGTCTGAGGTTAAAAAGTAAGGTTACCCAAAACTGAAAAATAATTTTACAAAAAGGCCTTTATCAGGGAACAAGAAATGGGTTAACAATGTAAAGCTGTTCTGCAGCAATGGAGGTTGATCAAGCTTTGAAAGTTGGTGCTACCAATTCCCACAGGTGTTCCAACTTGTCTGGATTACTTACAACCCCCTCTGTTTGTATTTGTAAGTATTGTTGGAACACACTGTGGTACCATACCCTCGTGAGCATTATTTGAACAGTATTGTACTCCAGAAAGTAGTGTGTTGCCATAAAAATGGCGGGAAAAAGGCAATTAACAATGGAAGAGAGACAGACCATCATAACACTTAAAGTGATGGTTCGGAGTAATTCACCCTAGGGTCCTTTGCACCATGACCTCGAGCCAAACACCCCCCCAGAAGCTTTTTTCACCTGGGTCGAACATTGGGAGAGTTAGCTAGAGTAGCGTTATCAGCTGAATAGCTTAGCGCAGGGGCTAATGGACCCACGTTTGTATCTTGTAAATTACCCCACTAATAGTGCCCGAAATGATACCAAATGTCTAAAAGTAGTACAAATAGGTTATGCTCTCATAAAACGATGGATTGGAAAGTTTGTAAGTACACCAGAAGTTTATGTAAATAACACTCTTCTGCTCTCTGCTGTTGTTGTTGCTGCTGTAAGATGAGTGCTTAGGGACATCTACAAATTACAACACCGAAAAGAGATGCAACAAAAATATTTATTAATTTAATTTGGGTGAATTACTCCGAACCATCACTTTAAGAATGTTGGTCTTTCCTACAGAGAAATTGCAAAGAAAGTCAAGGTGTCAGTGAGTACAGTAAACTGGGGGAAACTGACAGGAAGAGGTCTGGCAGACCCAAAGCCACAACAGAATCAGAAGACAAGTTTCTGAGAGTCAACAGCTTGGTGATAGGCGGCTCACAGGACAACAGCTTCAAGCACAAGAAGAAGAATATTTGATTTCCATTGTAGAAAGAATGCCACGAGTGTGTTCAGCTGTTATATCTGCCAAAGGGGGCTACTTTGATGAGTCAGCATTTTGGTTTATAAATTGATTCCATGATTTCTTTTCGAACTTAAATTGTTCATTTGTTCTATTCTTTCATTTCAGAGTACAATAAGACATTGAACTGCATGAATTTCAATAAAAAACTGGAAAAACTTGGGGTGTTCTAAAACTTTTGACCGGTAGTGTATATATATATATATATATATATAATATAAACATTAAGAGAATAAATAGTAATGCAAGTACTTTTTTATTTTTTACATTGTTTATTGAACAAGTTTTGCAAAGCACAAAAAAGACAAAAACGATAGAAAAACATGTACAGCATTGAAACAGCACAGGGTGAAGACAGGCAGCTAAAAACAATAAGCAATGAGACCAACGTTAAAATTAGATAAACAGACAGACTAACAAACAAGCAAGGGAAAAAAAAGGGATAAATAAATGAAACAGGAGTTTCAGGGAGCATGTATTGGAAAATGAACTCTGCATCTGGGATGCTGTATCTAGGCCTCTTCACCATGACCGGTGATACTATTCCCCTGCCCCCCTCCAGGCCAAATCCATCTGTCCTGATTTCAACCTCTGGGCCTTAGCAGATCCCAGGTAGTCATAGAAAGAGTCCCAAATCCTGTAGAATGTGAAGGGTTTGTCCTTTAAGGCCGTGGAAAAGGCTTTAAAAGGGATGATGTTTGTCACAGTACACAACCATTGATTTAGGGTTGGGGCTTTATCAGAGATCCACATGAGTAGAATACACTTCCTGGCACTGTGCAACAGACTATGCAACAGTTTTGTGTTATGAAGATCAGCAGGTAACTCATCAGGCACACCCAACACACAAGTCCTGGCTCCCAGACGTAAAGGGGCGCTTAAAGACCTTATCGAGCTGTTGAGCAATTGCGATCCAAAACTTCTGGATATGGGGGCAGCTCCACAAACAATGAAAAAGAGAGCCAACAGCAGATTGACATTTAATACAAAGATCTGATATGGCAGGATACATTCTGTGTTTGACCACAGGAAAAAATATAAAGACGATGTATAATCTTACATTGTCTCTCCCAGGCTAAATTAGAAGCTAAGACATTGGATGGCTTTAACTTTATCGGAGTTGTCCTCCTTGAAGCCACACAGTATCCCGTAAAGCCGTTTGGTAAAAAATTTAAGCTGTGAATTATCCACCAACAGAGACTCCACAGGAGAGATGGCAAGTCCCTCAGAGAACACTTTTAACTTGGACAGAAATTTAAGAAAGTCACCATTGGAGACACCAAACTTGTTTTTAACTTGCTGAAATGTGAGGACTGAGCCACCCCAAACCATGTCCCTTACCACCTTGATGCCTCTACGTCCCCAGTCAGCCAGACCAGCCCGAAGGCCAGGTGGGAAGTCTGGGTTATCATGAAAAGGGGTTAATAGCGAAAAACAATTATTGTACCCTGCTAACTTCCTGACCTGCCTCCAAATATTTAACATATTCCTTAAGACCCAACTGTCATTTATCAATGACGATACTTTTTCAGGGGAAATATATAAACAGGTTGCGCAGGGGGATTCCATCCAAAAAGGCTGATTCACAACTGAGCCAAGTAGAGTTGGAGTCCTGTATGAACCATTCCACGAAAAATGTAAACCCTTGTCTTGTCCTTCGGGTCAACGGGACCCGAAGGACAAAACAAGGGTCAAACTGTGCGGCCAGTTAGTACAATGAAAATGATGGAGCCGATAAGCTGCCACAGACTAAGAAAACTATCTTAGCCTGGGTCTTTTTTTGGATCGGACAATTGTGATTTGCCTAGTGCCATGGCTTCACTCTTATCTTTTTTTAATTTTATATCCAGAAAAGGAGCCATATCTATTAATTAACTCTATCAATTTAGGAATTTATTGTCTTGGGGAGTCGAGATAGATTAAAACGTCGTCGGCGTACAGAGAAATTTTGTGCTGTTGACCGTTTAAGGTGATTCCTGTTATGTTGACATCCTGTCTTATAACTGCAGCTAGAGGCTCCATAGCCAAGGCAAACAACAGTGGGCTCAAGGGGCAACCCTGTCTGGTGCCTCCTTCAGTACTGAAATTACTAGACCTGAGCCCATTAGTAATTATAGCAGATAGAGGTGAGGTATGTAAGATCTGGATCCATTTTACAAAATCATCCCCCAGACCAAATTTATGAAGTGTGGAGTAGAGGTAAGGTCATTACAGCCTGTCAAATGCCTTCCCCGCGTCAAGAGAAATAACCAAAGCCTCAGAGCTATACATTGCGGAGTGCTGAATAATATTGATCAGTATTCTTACATTATGAGAAGAATACCTCTTCCGAATGAACCCAGTCTGATCATTAGTGATGATATTAGGGAGGATTTTCTCCAAACGCAGGGCTAGGACTTTTGCTAACAGCTTCATATCTAAATTCAAAAATGATATGGGTCTATATGAAGAACATTCTTCCAGTGCTTTACCCTTTTTTGGTACTAAGGAGATATTTGCCTCCATAAGAGGAGGAGGGAGGGCTCCTGCCTCGAATGAGAATTAAAACATTTCAAACAATGGATCCACTAAAATGGCATTAAACTTTTTATAAAATTCTGCACAGAAACCATCGGGGCCTGGTGCTTTTTTTATTAGGAAGTAATTGAATACAACTCTTAATTTCACTCTGAATCAATGGTTTACATAAGTCTTCTCTTTGCTGAATTGTAATTTGTGGTAACTCCACTTTTGTAAAGAACTTGCGCATATCAAAATGTGACTGTTCGTTAAATTGCAAGGCATAAAGTTGCTTGAAGAATATTTTAAAAGTATCATTAATTTCTGCATTATTATAGCTAATAGTGATCTTCGAGTTTCTGATACCTGAAATGTTCTGGGTATGAGCCCTGTTACAAAGAAGATTGGCCAGATAGCGATTAGGTTTATTCACCAATTCGTAAATCCTTTGCCCGGCAAAGAACATTTTTCTGCTTTTTTGGTTAACAAGGACTCTAGCGCAGTTTTGACTGTTTGAATATCATTTCTCAGCTCTTCAGACAGGGAGGAGTTATATTCAGTCTGAAGTTCATGAAGATCCAGCTCCAATTTTCTCGGTTCTTTTCGATTGTTATTCTTTTGTCTAGCTGTATATGTGATAAAGTCCACGGATGTAAGCCTTTGTAGTATCTCATAATAGACCGGGGGACACGTCAGGGCTCTTATTTTCTTAAAAGAAGAAATTAAGTTCTTCTCTTAAAAATATGTCAAAATTAGGGTCATGATTTAAGAAAGGGCTGTATCTCCAAGGTCTGCTCTGAAAACCCACATTTAAATAGCTTAAACCTATAAAAGAAGGAGCATGGTCCGATATAATAATGTCCCTGATACAACAGAACTTTATATTATTTAGTCAAGTTTAACAAACAAAGTCGATTCTACTGCTAGTTTTATGTACAGTTGACTAATATGTGACTTCTTTATCAATAGGGTGCAACACATGCCAAGCATCGACAAGGCCAAGCTCGCTGCATGTGTCTGAAATAGCATTGGCTCTCTTAGACACTGGACTTTGCACTGGTGGAAGTCTATCAAATGCAGATGAAAAATAACATTTAAAAGTCTCCAGCTATTACAGTGTTGTGACCAATCCAGTCAGAAAATTTAGAAAAGACCTGTGAGATGAAGTCAGTGGACTGTACCTTGAGACAGTGGCAGGTGTTTGTAATGCAAGTACTTTTACTTTTAATACTTAAACTACATTTAAAATCAGGTACTTTTTACTTTTACTCAAGTAGGGTTGTCATTGTGGTACTTCTACTTTTACTAAAGTAAATATGTCTCTGGTTATTTGTACTTTTACCTAAGTACTGAGATTCAGCACTTATAGAGCTGGCTCAGGTTTCCCTTGCACAAGCTCTTAGTTATGTTGCTATCATTTTAGACTGCCGGGGGACTTCCTTTGACACACTGAGCTCCTCTCTTTCCATCTGAGTAAATTCATATCCCAGAAATGCTCGTTAGTAATTTAGCCCTGGGGAGCTTATTCCCCGGAGTCCTTGTTTTCTCGCCTTGCAGTTCTCCTTGGATTAGGGTGGCGCCTTGGTCCTGCTCGACGCCCTGCTATGACCTGCTGTGCCATAAACTACTACACCTACTATTTCTAGTCATAGTTCCATTATCTTTATTGTAACTATAATTGCCACTGTTCATCCAACCCCCAACCGGCACCGTCAGACACCTGCCTACCAAGAGCCTGGGTCTGTCCGAGGTTTCTGCCTGAAAGAAAGTTTCCTCACCACTTGAGGTTTGTGTCTAAAAGGAAGTTTTTCCTCGCCACTGCTGCACTAAATGCTTGCTCTTGGGGGAATTAATGGAATTGTTGGGTATTTGTAAATTATAGTTTGAGCTTTCAATCATTTCATTATGAATTACTATTTATACAACTGCATTAATAGTACAATATCCAAATATCATGAATTAATTTCCGAAAATCATCTTGGTGTTGCGCCATACCCTTCAGACCTCAATCCCCCCAAAAATGCACAGCTGCTTAAGTACTTCAGCCTTCCTTAAGTACAGCGGGCGGAGCCAACCACTAACGATCAAATCAGGATCACCTGAGTAGATCAAACAGGGAGAAGCAAAACAAGGGGGGAGCTTGTAATACTCACATGTTGGGTTCTCATGTGTTTCTGTAAATTTCCACTCTCTGCAAAAACTCTCTTACAGACTGAGCAGCTAAACGGTTTCTCTCCTGTATGAGATCTCGTGTGTCTCTTCAGATGTGCATTGGTGGCAAATCCTTTCCCACACTCAGAGCAGCTAAATGGTCTCTCCCCTTTGTGGATTGCTGTGTGTCTCTTTAAACTTCCACTATCCGTAAAAGCTTTCTTACAGAGTGAGCAGCTAAATGGTCTCTCTCCTGTGTGGATTCTCATGTGTCTGCTTAAACTTCCCCTCGCTTTAAAAGCTTTCTTACAGACTGAGCAGCTAAATGGTTTCACTCCTGTGTGGATTCTCATGTGTGCCTGTAAATATCCACTCTCTCTAAAAGCTTTCTTACAGACTGAGCAGCTAAATGGTTTCTCTCCTGTGTGGATTCTCATGTGTGTGTGTAAATTCCCACTCTTTGTAAAAGCTTTCTTACAGACTGAGCAGTTAAATGGTTTCTCTCCTGTATGAGAGCTCGTGTGTCTCTTCAGAAGTGCATTGGTGCCAAATCTTTTCCCACACTCAGAGCAGCTAAGTGCTTGCTCATCAGTAGTACATCTTGAATCACTAACAGGGAATCTATCATTATTCAGAGAGTTTAAACCTGACTGAGGTTCTCTGGTCTCCTTCCAATCAGCACTGTCATCAGTCTCAGGTTCAGAAGAGTCTCCAGTCTCATCATCAGTATCTGGTTGTAAATGTGTATCTGGATCTGATTTCATGGCTGGTTCTGGTCCTCCACAGTCCTCTCCATCAGCTTCTGTTTTTATCTCTTCAGTTTCTCTTTGATGAAGCTGTGAGAACATAGGTTTCTCTTCATCATCTTCACTCTTCACAGGGACCAGAGTGAATGTGAACTTGGTGACATCAGCCTCCTCCAGCCCTTGAAGCTGCTCTTCATCCTGACTGATCCGGAGTTCCTCCTGTTCCTCTTTAATGTGTGGGGGCTTTGTGTCCTCCTGGTCCAGACTGGAGCTCCACTCCCGCTGATGTTCTTCACCAACAATCACTTTCTGGACATCTGAAGGTAAAGCTGAAACACAAGGAGGAGAGCTATACTCAGTAAATGTAATACAACTTTCTTCTGCTACGTGGCATTGTTTTGTCATTGATTACATGCTGCTTTGCCACACCGTAATACAACAGAGACCTTATTTATTGATACGGATTGATTTCAATATTGATCGATCTAACAGCAAAGATTCTTTTGTACCTTAAAATAATGTTTCAAAAATTGTTTCAGTGGTTCATCAACTCGTAACAGGGTGAACATAAGACATAAGAATAATGGTAACAGTAATAGACAATTTCGCTTCCAACCTGTAGGGGGACCAAAGAGGAACAATGCTTTGGTGTTGCTTTAAGGTTAGCCTACTATAAAGGTGCTCGTTGACAAGTAGCTAATGCTAATGCTTGGTCTATAACATTAGCTTATTCTTGGTGGGTAACATAAGATTACGACATCGTTCAACACGCTCAGTTATTTTTAGTATGATTGTTTTGACCACAGTTCACAACTCTAGGCTAACCCACAAATTCATCAGTAACGTTAACTGTATAGATAGATGACTAATCTAATAGTAATTTAGCCAGCTAGCACACCCCTGTCTGTCTGCCTCACTCTCCCGGCGCTGCAAGGCTTCAGTCGGGATGAGAGCTGAGAACAGCCCCCGGGGACACTTCCACAGTCAGCCCCCAGCCAGCTAGCAGCCAGCCACTATCATTACAGCAATCCAAACCCGTTCAGCACGTAACTCCGGTGCTAAGGACGCTAACGGCAGTTTACTGAACCGTCGGGAAACCGACCCAGGCACCCGAGTCAGAACAGCTGCCATTCGTAACGTTACACCTGCGTTAGCGTTACCGGTGTTCGTGCCGAAAATCTCCTCCCTGCCGAATTTCCCCCTCTTACCCCCCTTCGCGTTTAGCCGTCTTTACAGTTAGCTAAATTTACCCGACCAAAGGGGGCTGAGGCACCAAAACAACTAATACTAACGGTAATTTAAATATTTAGTAGCATTGGCTCTGGACGGGAAGGATAAAGGCCGTTTTACAGTCGACGCAGCCAATGTGACGTCAAAATGACGTAGATCTCGCTGGCACGCCAGGGCTTAAAGTGCGCAAGCACCACTCTTTTTTTCAGGGGCGCGCGACAAAGCGGAAACAGGAACATGGACGAGTTCAAGTGCAAGCTTTCTGAGCAAGTGCACCTATACAGGCATCTCTACGATCCTTCCATGAAGGAGCACAGAGATACCCAGAGGTGCCAGAATTCATGACGAGAAAAGAGGATGCCATATGCCGGAAAATCTGGAAGAACCTCCGCGACCACTTTGTAAAGGCAAGAAAGAGCAGCTGCAAGAAGCGGTGCTGCAGGAGTACACAGACCTGCACCAATCCTGGAGGAACTTTTATGGTTGAACACTTTTGTGAAACACAGGTCCACAGAAACAAATGTTGAGGTAAGCAGAACATGTTCGTTTTCATTATTCTTGGTTCAATCAGCTGGTGTCTGTCTTTCCATCTGGTGTCTGTTGCGCTGGTTGTAATTAGATCAGCTAGTGTTAAATCTGCATTATTTTGCTCCTGTCGGAATTAGGGCTGAACGATTTTTGAAAATAATCTAATTGCGATTTTTTCCCCAAATATTGCGATTGCGATTCGATATTCGATTATTTTTTTAAGCTCTTTGTCTTCTGTATTATTCAACAAAGACAAACAATAAATCATTGTATAGTATGAACAACACACAATTACACACTAGACAGTTAAATAAGTAAAAACACACACACACATATACATATATATATACATATATATATACACACATATATATATACATATATATATATACACACATATATATATACACACTAATAAAACCGTTGAAACACCGCGGCCACGCTGCTGTGAAAGCTCCCCAAACCGTCATTTATCAGTCTGATTGTTACCCCTCTCAGTGGCAGCTCCTCCACCCATATCTTTATATCTTTATAACGGAGCTAACCGCTAACCGGAGCTAACCGCTAATCAGAGCTAGCTCGTTGCCAACCGAGCCTTCAGTTCTGCGTGCCTGTATCCATTAACTGCATGTATGGACTCGAGCCCAAACAAAACCCTTCATTTTATTAAAATGGCTGTAAAAGTTTTAAACTTCAACTCAGAATTGTTTGAATGACAGAGATCAGCTCAAGGTACAGTGTAGCGTTAGCGTGCTAAGTTGATGCTTTCTCTGCGTAGTGCAGACTGATTTGCTCTTGCGAGTCATCAAATCGAGACCAAATCGCAGCCTTTGCGATTAGGAAATCGCGTTTTAACATATCGCGATATTATCGCAAATGCAATTAATCGTTCAGCCCTAGTCGGAATTATTTTTCAAAAGCCTAAAGTTTGAATAGCCTAACATATAAATTAAGGTATGTTAAACCCGATTGTTGAATTTGACGTGGCCTATATATTAACTTTGTTTTTATATCAATCCAGATGTGCAGCCCAGCAGCCGAGGCTTCACAGCTGTGTGGCACAGCATCTCTGTGTGGTCCATAATTAGAAGCCTGCGCCACAGATTCCACCAAATCGATGAGGTCCTCCTCACCGTGCCCGTCGACCATAATACCACACCTCGCCATCCCAGTTTCCCCCATTGCCCATGCTGTTCCGACAGCGGTGGCATCCACATCATCTCTTTCTCTGCCTGTGCCCCAAGAAAGAGCAAGAGACAGATGGCACACGGCGACTCGGTGGTGGCTGCACATCTGACACAGCTCAAGGAGCACACGGAGAATATGTGGACTGACTTCAAGGAGTGTTTTCGGCTTGTGACGTCTCCTACAGGGGGGTTTGTTTAAAATCCTTGCGGATATGATGGAGAATGTCGATCCCCAGGTGCACGAGCGGCTGAAGCACAAACTGTACCAGACGATGTCTTAGCATACCCAGCAGCACCCACGAGGATGGTCACATTTTCTATTGCACATTTTAATTCACCTTATTGCTAATGTTAACCCTTTTTTAGTATTTATTTTAACACATTTTAGCCTTCTTTCTTTATATTTTCTACTTTGTGTGCATTTTAAAGTCATTATATTGTCCCGTAAGCCGTTCGAGGGACGCTAGTTAACACTACACTCTACAGCAGCTAACGTTAGCCTACCGTTAGCTAGCAGCTGGAATAAACACAGTTAAAATACTGACAGCTAAACGGTGTAAAAGTGTGTCTGTATTTCACTGGAGAGGATTGTAACACCAGACTGTAGCTGCCGTTGTCTGAAAAACACAGACTCAGCCTCGCTTCGCCAGCCTCGTAGTGCATTCAAAGTTATTGTAAAATACCCTTTTCCCCATCCAGTGGTTGTTTTTGGAAGTTAAAATTAAGTGTTTTTTACTGGTCAAAAGTTTTAGAACACCCCAATTATTTTAGTTTTTTATTGAAATTTTAGCAGTTCAGGTCCAATGAATAGCTTGAAATGGTACAAAGGTAAGTGGTGAACTGCCTGAGGTTTAAAAAAAAAGTAAGGTTACCCAAAACTGAAAAGTAATGTACATTTCAGTATTTTACAAAAAGGCCTTTTTAAGGGAACAAGAAATGGGTTAACAATGTAAAGCTGTTCTGTAGCAATGGAGGTTGATCAAGCTTTGAAAGTTGGTGCTACCAATTCCCACAGGTGTTCCAACTTGTCTGGATCACTTCCAACCCCCTCTGTTTGTATAAAAGTATTGTTGGAACACACTGTGGTACCATACCCTCGTGAGCATTATTTGAACAGTATTGTACTGCAGAAAGTAGTGCGTTGCCATAAAAATGGCGGGAAAAAGGCAATTAACAATGGAAGAGAGACAGACCATCATAACACTTAAAGGGGTGATAGAATGCAAAACCGATTTGTCATAGTTGAATGAGGACAGTTCGGTGGGTAAATAGGACATACATAGAAGCTCAAAATCCCATTGACACCCCTTTACTATGAAAATCTCATATTTTGAAACTGCCGCTGAAAACGGGCGAATCCCAACAAAGCTGGAAGTTGACGTCAACCTCCCAAAAACCGGAACCTTTGTCAGCCCATGGGTGTATTAAGAGAACGGTCACGCCCCAACATTTACATAGGCTACACAACTGACCTGAGATCAGGTAGTCTTCTGAATCTAGCTAGGTCACACAGATCTCTGTTATTCCATTACAAAATTCACTTCTGAAACTTTTTTATGCGAGAAATCAACCATATAAAGCTCAAATATGGGCCGCTTTACGAAAATGGATGGCTATTTGCAAATTTTCTCCGACTGTGTGTCGGAGTTTAGTGCCGGTGTTGGTGCTGCCTGGGTTGCTACATCGCCGCCCTGACCGCAGTGTCAGCGAGCTTGTTACGCCCGCAATCTTTGACCGCAGCCCGCAGGTTCCAGTTAATCTTATAATGGGTATGTGTGTTGAGTTATTTAAACAAACAATCGGGGAAATAAACGCCTCTTGTCCGTGAGTCTCATTGATAGAGCCGCGGTGAGATGGAGTCCATCAATGAGAGCTAGCTAGCCTCCTCCTAACTCTGACATTCACAAAAATACATTCAATTGAAATCCGAAATCGGACAAGTGTTAGCTAAGCTTTGTAAGACCTTGAGGAACCTATAATATTCATGCCGTGACGAAATTCAAACTGTAAATATACTTTAGTTATGCGAAAGTGAGCAAGCTGCGATATTTCCCCATTGTAATGAATGGGACATATAGCAAGCAGCTGCTTTCCTACAAAGACGCCTCGCGTTCATAAAAATGCCTTAAAACAAATCAACAAACGGTACCGGGCTTTATAAGACATTGGGGAATGATGTTGTATAAGTGGCGTGACGAAATTCAAACTAAATATAATTTAGTTATGACGAAAGTGTAGCTAGCTAGCTGCGGTATTTCCCCATTGTAATGAATGGGACATATAGCAAGCAGCTGCTCGTCCTACAAAGACGCCTTGCGTTCATAAAAATGCCTTAAAATCAAATCGGACACAACGGTTAGCTTTATAAGACATTGGGGAATGATGTTATATAAGTGGCGTGACGAAATTCAAACCGTAAATATATTAGTTATGCTGGCAGCTGGCCGCGGAGCCCCGTATGCAGTATCCACAAAGGGTGACTTTGCCCTGGGTATGGAGCCCAGCAGGCTGTCGCTTTCTCGTCAGACTGTGTGGAGCTCCTTAAGTCCGACACGTCTTACCAAATTTGCAATTAGCCATCAATTTTTGTAAAACGGCCCATATTTCAGCTTTATATAGTTGATTTCTCGCTTAAAAAAGTCTCAGAAGTGAATTTGGTAATGAAACATTGCAGTGTCTGGAATATGAGATTCTGTCGCTTCTCTAATGTATGTGTATTGGGGATTCGCTCAACCAATCAGCGCGCGTCTCTAATGTCTGCGTATGGCAAGTCGCTCAACCAATCAGCGCGCAGCTCATCTAAATATTCATGACCATACCATATTTGGAAGAAAAGCTCTTGTTACAAATAGGGCCAAAACACAGGGATGCATAAGGGCCAGTAAAATATCAACCAGGCCATTTTCAGCCCAACCAATGTTACATACCCCATTAGGAGACCATAAGGAACAGTGTGAAATACCCTATATAATCATTCTATCACCCCTTTAAGAATGTTGGTCTATCCTACAGAGAAATTGCGAAGAAAGTCAAGGTGTCAGTGAGTACAGTATTCTTCACCATCAAAAGGCACTTAGAAACTGACAGGAAGAGGTCTGGCAGACCCAAAGTCACAACAGAATCAGAAGAAAAGTTTCTGAGAGTCAACAGCTTGCATGATAGGTGGCTCACAGGACAACAGCTTCAAGCACAGCTTAATAGTGGTCGTAATAAGCAAGTCTCAGTTTCAACTGTAAAGAGAAGACTTGGAGCTGCACGTTTGATAGGTCGAGTTGCAGCAAGAAAGCCATTGCTAAGACGTCAGAAAAGAAAAAGAGGATTGCCTGGGCCAAGAAACACTGCCAATGGACTACTGAAGACTGGAAGAAGGTGCTATGGACTGATGAATCAAAATTTTAAATCTTCAGTTCATCACTCAGGATTTTTGTACGCTGTCGAGTAGGCGAAAGGATGGTTCCTCAGTGTGTAACATCAACTGTCAAACATGGAGGAGGAAGCATGATGGTCTGGGGCTGTTTTGCTGGTTTCAGGGTCGGTGATTTGTACAGAGTGAAAGGCACCCTGAACCAAAACGGCTATTACAGCATTTTGCAGCCGACAGACGAGACGAGACTAAATATGTTCGTCAACGACTTTTTTTTCCATGACGAAGACGAGACGATGACGAGACTGCGCCGATGTACAAAAACGCTGACTAAGAATAAATTAACATGCATGATTGTTGATGAAAAAAGACAAGACTAAAATGTTCTGCATAAAATAAAAACTAAGATAAAATCTCTCTTTATTTGCGTCTACAATCGTCTCTACTTTTCCATCATGAGATAGAATATGCAGCTATTAGTAGGGTTGGGTACCGAGACCCGGTGCTAATACGGCACCGACCGGTGCCTTAACGACCGTCCTCTACCGGACCAGATAGCAACGCGGATTTCGGTGCCACTTAAATGCCTGCGCTTCTCTCTGATGCTCATTATTACAGGACGCTAGTTAACACTATACTTGGCAGCAGGTAACGTTAGCCTACCGTTAGCTAGCAGCTGGAGTAAACACGGTTAAAATGCTGACAGCTAAACGTTTGTCTGTATTTCACTGTAGAGGATTCCAACACCGGGACGTACGACAGCCTGCAGCTGCCGTTGTCTGAAAAACAACACGTTGCGTTCACTTCAAACTTGCCTCGCCAGCCTCGTGCTGCGTTCAATGTTATTGTAAAATACCATTTTCCTATTCAGTAGTTGTTTTTGTCGTTTAACAGGAATTTACAAGTGAAATAAGGAAGAGGCTCGATATGTATAAAACTTTATATAATTTATTTTTACATAACTATTTGACTGAAATGGTTATCAGAAATAATTTGTTAAAAAAAAAGACTAAAATGTTTTGACTAAAACTTGACTAAGATATATTGAGTTCTCTTTTGACTAAAACTAGATTAAAATGACGAGACTTTTAGTCGACTAAAACTTGACTAACAAAAAAAGATATGTGATTGACTATAACAAACTAACACGGACATTTCGCACAAGACTAAGACTAAGTTAAAAATAGGTGACAAAATTAACACTACATGCACTACCCTCTGGTATGCGCCTAGTTGGACAGGGGTTCATCCTACAGCAAGATAATGACCCAAAACATGGCCAGCACAGTCACCAGACTTAAACCCCATTGAGCTGGTTTGGGATGAACTGGACAGAAAAGTGAAACCAAAGCAACCTACAAGTGCCACGAGTGTGTTCAGCTGTTATATCTGCCAAAGGGCGCTACTTTGATGAGTCAAAAATGTATAATATATTTTGGTTTATAAATTGATTCCATGATTTATTTTTTAACTTAAATTGTTCATTTGTTCTATTCTTTCATTTCAGATTACAATAAGACATTGAACTGCATGAATTTCAATAAAAACCTGGAAAATGGGGGTGTTCTAAAACTTTTGACTGACAGTATATATATATGGGGCCTAAAGTGTGCCAAGAAAACATCCCCCACACCATTACACCACCACCACCAGCCTGCACAGTGGTAACAAGGCATGACGAATCCATGTTATCATTCTGTTTGCGCCAAATTCTGACTCTACAACAGAAATTGAGACTCATCAGACCAGGCAACATTTTTCCAGTCTTCAACTGTCCAATTTTGGTGAGCTTGTGCAAATTGTAGCCTCATTTTCCTATTTTTAGTGGAGATGAGTGGTACCCGGTGGGGTCTTCTGCTGGTGAAGCCCATCCGCCTCAAGGTTGTTCGTGTTGTGGCTTCACAAATGCTTTGCTGCATACCTCGGTAGCAACGAGTGGTTATTTGAGTCAAAGTTGATCTTCTATCAGCTGGAATCAGTCTGCCTATTCTCCTCTGACCTCTAGCATCAACAAGGCATTTTCGGCCCCCAGGACTGCAGCATACTGGATGTTTTTTCTTTTTCACACCATTCTTTGTAAACCCTAGAAATGGTTGTGTGAAAATCCCAGTAACTGGGCAGATTGGGAAATACTCAAACCAGCCCGTCTGGCACCAACAACCATGCCACGCTCAAAGTTGCTTAGATCACCTTTCTTCCCCATTCTGACATGCTAGACCTGGACCACACCCCTAAATGCATTGAAGCAGCTGCCATGTGATTGGTTGAGTAGATAATTGCATTAAGAAGAAATCTTACAGGTGTTCCTAATAATCCTTTAGAGGGTGGGTGTGTGTGTACACACCACACATATACATATACACATATATATATATATATATATATATATATATATATATATATATATATATATATACATATGATATGTATATACACACAAATACACACAAACAAGGCATATATATATATATATCTTGTTTGTTTGTATATTTGTATTCTGAATGAATGAATAAAAACCAAACCAAAAAAAAAAAAAAACATGTCAGACGCCTCATCAATACGGGCTTAAGTTAGGACGTCACTTCCTTGTTTACTGACTGACAGTCCCGGGCTTCCACTTCACTCAAATCCAGTCGTCAACACCAGTCAAGGCCACTTCTGTTCTCCTTGCTTGGTAAGTTTAACGTTATTCCTTAGATCAGCGTTTTTTTTAAAGTTGAGCCGCGCCTCCCCTGGGGGGTGCCAAAGAGCTACAGAGGAGGTGCGACACAAAGAAATAATAACTCTGTATGCAGCTCTATTGATATCAGTCTACATGCTAGAGCGTAAATAGCGAGGGGCTAAGATAGGGCTGGGCGATAAAACGATAACGATATGTATCGCGATAGACACGTAATCAATATCAATAGAAAATGCGTTCGATAAAACGTTCGATAACTTGTTTTTCTTCTTCGGAAGAAACCAGAAGTTGCGAAGCAAGTTTGGTTGCATGAACAAAGGCACTCACTCTCTGGTAACCTAGCAACGTAGGGAGTGACACTCTAACAGCCAATCATGTAACAGTATCAAGTTTGGTTCGCCACATCGCTGTCTCGTGTTGGATTCTACAATAACAGAACCGGCGGCGTGGAGCGATAAGTGGAAAGTGAGTGCCGCAGCGAGCGAGGAAATTGTTGATAAAACAGGAAAAGTCAGTATGGCAGTTTTGGGGATTTTATAAGTCTGACCGTCGTCCCCACCAACACTACCGCAAACTTGTTTTACCACCTTAGCCGCGCTCACACTTTGGAGCACAGCCGTATTCGCCAGCAACGTCCAACAACATCTGCAGCTGCTACACCGCACAAGCAGCAGACCGCCATGGAGAGGTACTCTGCATCAGCGCCTTACTAAACGCTACAAAGAAATAACGGAGGCAGACGTGCTGAGCACTGTCCAGAAGCCAGGTTACCAACCTAGCACTAAACCTGCAGAAAATTGTTCTTCTCAGGTTTCAGGTTTCTCTATGTTTATATTTAACACTTTGCACCATTTTATTACACCTTATTAAGCAATTCTTACTTATTCTTTCTTCACTGTGATTTTAGACTTATGTTTACGTTTTAATTATTTGAGTGATTTCCATGGTTGTGTTGACATTTCTGCTTTTATAACTGAGGGGATTATAATCAGAGGAAGGTTAAGTTTAAAATAAAAATGTTTAAATTTAATATATTTTTCTCCTGGTCCTTATTTTAAATAGGTCATAAAAAATATCAATAATTATCGATATCGACCGATATGAAACACTTATATCGTGATACAGTTTTCAGCCATATCGCCCAGCCCTAGGCTAAGAGAAGAGACAGGCTGGAGACAAAGTCATATATATATATATATATATCCAGAAGGAATGGGTCATGGAATGCAACATTAAACCATATCGATATAAACGACATCGCTTCGTTCGAGGGGAGGCAGCGGATGCGAGGACGTTAGGTGCACCGGTGCGACCTAGGAAAAATCTTAGTCGCACCCTTACAAATTTTGGTTGCATTCTAGAGCCCTGGTCTATTTGCTGGATTGTTCCGAGGTAACCGTCGGTAGCTAACGTTAGCAGATCAGCCTGTTGACAGCAACGGTAGTGTTCATATTTATACACAATGAGACATAACGCAAACTTGCTAAAAAAGGAACTACACGCTGTTTTCAGGTAACGTTACTGTTGACGTTCAAACAGGCCTGTGTGTGTTTTGAGAAATATCTTTATACTGCAAGGCTATATTTATTAGATTTTTTATTTGCTATTTATACATTATTTTTTTATTGCCATTACCTGTTTTCATACATACAGAAATTGTGTTTGCTAAATCTATCAAATTTTTTTGTTGGATGTTGGATGTGAAAAGAAGGAAATGGTTCTTCCATAACATTGCACTTTAGAGGTGCGTGAATTTCCCACATCAGGAGTAATTTATATAGTTCTATTTTATAGCAATCGCTTATCTATTCAAAAAATTTTCTATGTTCAATGCAAAATGTAAAATTTTCCATTAAAGAAAAGATAGAAAATAAATATTTTTGTGTGCTGTAAAGTAGTTAGATTTTTTTTTTTTATTAAATCGGTATTGGCTGGCCTAAGTCAATGAAAAATCTGAATTGGCCTAGAAAATTGTAAACGGTGCATTTCTACAATGCGCCCATCGGTTTGAATTATGTTTGTATGTATATGTATATATTTGATTTGCTCCCACGATCACTTAACTGCCAGGGTTGCAACTTACAGAATATAGGCTACAGCAACGAAAGTTTATGGAATGCACAAGTGTAATTATGGTCAGATCTTGTGCCTGACTGATGAGGCAGTGATATTGGTAAGTCTCGCAATTTACGCATGGCTATTTTTTGCCAGCTTTCCTTCCTGAGTTAGGGAGCAGCGGCTGTATTGCTTTCTGCCTGTTAAACCGTGTCTGTGTTCTTCATATTTCTGTAGGATTATCGTTTGCTCTTCTTATGTAAAATATGCGGCTCTGGTAGACTTATTCATGTTTTCGATTGGTTATATGGTGCAAACACCGCCTCTTTTATGTGGACGCGCACGTCGCCAGTTTGGGAAACCCTGGGTTTGACTGAACTAGTTGTTAACGACCGTCGTGACACAGCTTATGCGGGACCGCGGTTGTTAGGTTTGGTGAATTCGGGTAACGGCCATACAATCCAGGACATGCTGATCTTGATTCATAGTACAGGCCTCAGGAGTTTGTGCAACAGCCACTGTTTGCCAAACAACAATACACAGCCACTTTGTCTCTCTTCTTTTTCTCCTCCGTGGAATAAAGCTCCAGTCGGGTCCGCTGAGATCTATAAACAATGCTACGGAAAACAGTAGGCCTTATTGTCAAAATATAAAGTTTACTTATAGCACTAGTAGACTGGTACATTGCTGATTAAATATATAACTATTGACCTCGACAAAACAAATAGTTATTGTGTGTTTTGAGCTCTGTCTCGATCATCACAACATTTTTCCCCACACTGGATGCTTAGACAGAGTACTCCCCTTTCCATGGATGTTTAATCACATTAGATATGATAGCATTTCAGTGTTGACAAAAAAAGACAGAGGAGGGAGGCCGTGCCTGTATGAGGCTGTAATACAGTACATTTACACGGATTTGACGGCATTCTGCAGTCTGCTCATTCTTGATAACAGACCGTTGATAAGACTAACAGACAGTAGCTATGCATAGCAGAGGGTCGCCATGGACGAAGTGTCGTTAATTTATCAACTGTGGAGAAAAGTGGAGCACCTCCTGTCCTCCAATTCAGGCGTTGACAGCATATCTTACTAATTAATGTACTTTTTCAGTTATGACTGACTTTCAAACTAGATATTAATAGAAGTTGCACGGCATTATAAACCAGAGCAAGCTCATACGACAATGAATTTCACGAAACTCTTAACTCTCTTAACACTTAACGTTAAGTAAGAACAAATATAAGAAGAATATAGAACATTGTAAACGTCTCCCACCTCTCCGCTGGCCAGCTGACAGTTTCCTCTCGGAGTCCATGTTGAAGTGTCTCTCCTCAACTTCTCCCCGAGCTGCATTTGAGGAAAAACACGGAGCTCACAACATATCCGATAACACACGTTAGCAGGAGCTAGCTGCGGCTAACGTTAGCTTAGCGCGCGGACTCCCTGCAACAACAGCAGTAAACGCGTTTCCGGTCGGAGAAAGAAAACAGACCTGCTCTTTGTAGCTCCGTTTCAGGTTTTAAAAACTCATGCAGCAGTTTGGCATGTTTCTCTCTGGAAGGACACCAAACACTGGCGCCTTTTACCCCGCCGTCCTCAACACGAGCTAAAATGCAAACAATGGGACGGAGGTCGTAGCATCTTCCGGGACCCGGAAACACAAACACAACTTCCGCTACACTCCTCTGCCCTTCAGAATAAAACCGCGTTTCAAGAGTCGATTTTACCCACTGTCCTTTAATAAGATGAGATAAGATCAGTGGTTGAATGTAACTTAGTACTACATTTGCTCATGTACTGTGCTTTTAAGGTATTATCGTACTTTATAATCTAATGAATTGTACTTTTTGACTTGGATTGACTGCACAGACCACGTCCTAGGCAAAGTCCCGCTGTACCTAAGCTCACTGGTCACAATAGCCCTAACCACCTGCAACCTCCGCTCAAGCAGTTACATCTCCTTAGTCACCCCAAAGGTGCACACTTCCTTTGGCCACCACTCCTTCCGGTTCTCAGCTGCAAATGACTGGAACGAGCTACAAAAAACCCCTCAAAATCAAAACCCTTATCCCACTAACTACCTTCAAAACACGCCTGACCAAGCTCCTGTCCGATCATTGCACGTGCTAACTGTTCTCCATCATTCACGCACTGTTTTTACACACCCTATCCCCTGTCTCAGTCATGCCCCATTGCATATTTGTACAAATCTGTTTACGCGTTTTTGCACTTTGCATCTGCCCTGGCATGCAAAATTGTATTTCCCCCCACCATTGTTGCATTATCTATTACTCATATACCTACCTCACTATTTAGACCACTACCTGCACTAATTGTATATTGACTCTTTACCACATTTCAGCATTTAGATAGCGCCGTTTATTCATGAATATTGTGCTATGTTTGATCAGCATCACTATCTAGTCCACACTTTGCACAAACTGTACATTGACTCTCTACTTCATCACAGCATTTTATTATTCATACAAAGTATTGTGTTTTCTGTTTCTACCTCACTACCTAGACAAATATTTGCACTAACGGTATATTGACTCTTTACTATATTCTGCATTTAGACAAACTGACTGTTCATATTCACCGTGTTTATTATTATTATTACTACTGACCCTCATCATTAACTAGATTATATCTTGCACTATCTGTATATTGACTTCACTACTTTTCAGCATTCATATAGACTATCTATTTATACTGCGTTATAACCACAATTTAATTTTATATAAACTTTTTATTGTTTTTGAATCGGAGGGATGTTAATTGCTATTATTCTGAAATAAAGGCTTATTCTGTACAGAACACATGTTGCGTGGCTGGTAATGACGTTTAGAAATCATTGAGACTAAGTCAGTTCAGATTACAGATCATCTACAGTCTGTTCATTAAGATCAGCAACAGATCACATGTAGAGCATTTTGACAGCCACTCTGTCATAATAAAAACAACTGGAGACTGTGTACCAGCTGATATATGGGTCTGATAACATTTCATTTAAGCGGGATAGGACCTAACAAGATGTGAGTTTTTCTTTGCCTTCCTGTTCAGCCTGAAGGCTGCTGGAATTGGCTGGAAACTATCCGATTTTACCCCAGCTTTTTGTCACCGCCGCCTGCTGCTGCCGCCTGCTCTCGTCAACTTTACAGGTGAGGCGCAGTCCCTCTCAAACGGGTCAAATCTCTCCGCCTCATCCTGGGTCTTCCCCGAGGCTTTCTCCCAGCTGGACGTGCCTGGAACACCTCCTTGGGGAGGCGCCCAGGGGGCATCCTTACTAGATTCCCAAACCACCTCAACGGGCTCCTTTCGATGCAAAGGATCAGCGGCTGTTGGGTGTAGTTTAAGGTGCATGTGACGCTGACTGAGGTCAGAGGTAAAATAAACTTGAACTTTGGCTAAGGCATTTAAGGGGCTGGCTGACCGACGGGGTTGTTGTGTTTTTAGCGGTTCCTACCATAATTCGAAGTCGAAAAAGTGTGTCTGTCAGTTGGGTACAGAGCTCCGCGTGAGCACAGGCTTTTATGACTGTCAATATAGCCAGTATCTTACGTTAGCTACTCGGCTGTGCTGTGAAGTAATGTCTGGCTATGTGAGACAAGCGCCTAGCAACATTGTTGTGGATGCTGCGGTCTCAGCCTGGCAACCTCCGTCAACTTTGAGTCTGGGGAGGAGGGGGCAGGGGAGACGACTCTCTCCAATATTTTGAATTTGTATAGCGATAACTATTTTAAACACTAGCTGTCAGTATTACATTAGGCACCTTTAATATCCTAATGTTACATATAACTGTTGGGCTCTGGGAAATTTAATTATGTTTGTTGTCAATAAACAGGTCACTGTATGTAAATGCTTATAACAACATTGAGTTGAGGTGATCAACTGATAATCAGAGTTGAGGTGATCTACAGGCACTGCTGGGATTTGAACCCAGGATCTCCTGTTTACGAGACAGGCGCTTTAACCTCTAAGCTACAGCACCTCCTACAGGTTAAACAAACGGTTTGCTCATTTTGTGGGGGCTGAATGTGGCCCAGGTGTACACCAGGACCGTGTGACATCACTGTTGGGTGTGGTTTAAGGTGCATGTGATGCTGACTGAGGTCAGTGGTGAAATAAACTTAAACTTTAACTCTGTGTTAATGTAGTGTTTCTGTGTAAATGTAATAAGGCAGGGAAAACAGTATGCCTTTGCAATCCTTTTTTACCTTTTTCATTTGCTACCATTGTAGCATGGGGATTGGGTGCACATGCTGATGGGATGCTAACAGAGGTAATCTCTGCAACAACAAGGTGCTGCTGGGATTCGAACCCAGGATCTCCTGTTTACTAGACAGGCACTTTAACCAACTAAGCCACAGCACCTCCTTGAGAGCTTCTGTAATGTTAAGTCTTAATTTCTCTATTACCTTATATAAGCTGTATAATATACAGTATACTGACTGATAAATTCTTCCATTTACCATACCTGATATGTTGCTGAGGTTTGCACTGTTAAAGTCCCCAAGAACAATGAGCAGGGAGTTGTAGTGTAAAGTTTTTATCTGATGTGTGGTTTTTCTTTCATGTATTATCCATTACTGCATGGTTTATATATTTTCATGACTTTATAGGTATTTACTTTTAAACCATACAATATTTACTCTGTTTTCTATATGATATTATAATATATCAGTTATAGGAAATCAATTATAAGTGCTCTATTATTTTAAAAGGCAATCGTAGCTCCTTCTGCCTCCGTAGCACTGAGGCTACGCGGCCCCCCCCTCTCTCGTGCTGCTCAGCCCTATGCAGCACCTGGCAGAGGGCCAACTTCAATAGCTTCAGGCAGTCTTTTCTGGACCAGTACAGACTCAGCAGTAAAAGAAGCAGAATCAGCAGAAAGAATTACTGAGTCAACAAGAAGTGCAGTCCCTGCCTTTGCATGCTCAGCTATGAAAAAAAAAAAAACACCCTGAGTTTTCTTTGTCTCGCTGACACTCTCACAGACTGCTTGCACTCTGTTAGACTGTCTCCTTCTACTTGCAAGAGACTAAAAGAAAATAACATAGATAACTCCAGAGTGTCAGACATCTTAATTTCCAGCTTCATCACCGAACACCAAAGAGATTTTCCACAACAGAGTCTGGATGTTAGAATGTGACATCATTCTCAAAAACCTCTTTTGAATTACTAGTAGGTACGAAATTAAGGATATGTAGCAGCCCGAACAATATTACAGTAGATATAGCAATGCATAATATAGGGTTTATTCAGTCAAGTGAAGAGGGGGAGAAAGGGAGGAGGAAACGTGCTGTTCTGTGTTTCAGCCGCTAGGTGGAGGCAGAACTCCACTGATGGACTAACAGGATGCAGGAGTGAAAACCAGACACACCACTGAGAAAGATTTCTGAGTGAAGATCATACCCCTGATGTTTAAAGAGACACTGTTTGGTCATTTTTTTTACATCCTTTCATTACACATTTGTACAGCCCCTGTTGTCATCTGTTGTATATTTACATTTCTTCTTTGACATGTTTTCTCGTGGTGACATCAATCTCCAGTAGTATTCAGAGGAAAGGAACAGTAGCTGTATGGGTTGACTGAAGTTTGCCTGTTTTTAATGCTGAATGTTTCAATTGACCGACAATCCTGCACAAACTGTAAGCTACAGATCTTCCACTTTAAGAACAGGTGTATTTTAACATGTTTCTTTTAGGGCTGCAAGATTGATCTAATCGCAATCGTGATGTAACTCTGTGCGATTACATAACCGCATAAATTGTGCAATTTGGGTAAAGTCTCCACGCTGTTAACAGCCTTCACTTTACTGACAGTATTAACAACACATGAAGCCACCGTTCTCACTGTTCACCGTGGAACTCCCTTCACGTCGCCTTTGCCGTCTCTTTTCCTCTCGCACAGCCGCTCTGAGGCCGCTCACAGTCTCTCAACGGGGCCATTCTCCTTCTCACTGATGCCTGATGTACTGTATGGTTCCCATGGTTGTATAAGTTGTTACCTAGTAACAACGTCCACAAAATGTATAAATATATTGTGTTTAGGCAGTAGCGCGTGTGTTGTGTACGGGAACGTGAGTATCAGAAGTGTAGAGGGTTTTAGATCACAACAGAGGTTTTACAAATTATATTTTGTAACGTAGTCAATAGTTATTATAGCCTAATACACCCATCTTGAATGTCATTGCTTATAAGGGCATACATATGTATTAATTTAATAAGGATATTTTTGTCATTTAATTTAGTAAAATATTAAGTTATTTTTAAAAGTATTGCACTTTTAATGTATTTCTTCTTATGCTCGTTTAACTTTGCATGTTCAAGTTGAATAACAGACATTTCACAATTTTAAGTTTCATTATTTTCCTTGATCATCAAATCCACGGACCTGTTTAGGGAAATAAAGGTCCAGGAGGAGCTCTGATGTGGACCGTCCTCATCACCAGCGGGAGGCAGCAACACTGCCTAGTCTGCCGGGAATGGACAGATGAAGAAGAGCACTGCCGGAATTCTACAACAAGAAGAAGAAGACAACTACCGTTCATAGTTACCGACCTAAACACCGGAGCAGTCAGCGGAGAGTAGCCGTTAGCCGCATCCAAATAACGGCAGAACACCCCCGAGGAGTATTAGTCTGCTACTCAGACATGGACCGACACCGGAAACAGCTGGAGGTGGTTTTAAAACCGGAGACGAAGCCGCGAGGAGAAGGTTAGTTTTCTTTCTACTGCTCTGCTAACGAGGCTAAGCTAGCGTTAGCTAAACCTGTTCTATATGTCAATGGTTCTCAGCCTGTTAGCCGGAGCTAGCTAGCGGCCCTCATTTATCTACCTGGCGCAGATATGAGAGCAGAAGTCGTCATTTTACGACGTGTGAGTCATGACACGTTCGTATCACACCAACCAGGGCGTATAAGTAAGGCCGGTGTTAGCTAGCTAGGTGCCTTCTGGTTCTTCCACCTACTGGTTTCCGAGCCTGTCCAGATGCCGTGTAAACCTACCAACCTACCCACGTCAACCGATTCGCTACATATTCATAAACACTTTACTGGCCTTTGCATGTCGCAACTCAAAACTACACTGAATTGAACTGAATATCGGAGCCTACATTACTATAACATTGTACAGCGGGGAAAATGTGTTTTAGAAGTAATTAGGATGATCCTTGTCCCGCTGGATTCGAACCTTCCTCAGCAAAAATAAAAATAACGAGTCCGCTTCACTGTCCACTACACTATCACGTTAATCACATCAGTCGGCAGGACATGACTTTGTTTTCTCTTTTTTCTCAGTAGGCCATGAATCACTTTATCTGAGTACTCCGAAACAACAGGTTTCCTTGATTTAGGCTTAAAAACGTAACTATATCATGCACTCCAACCTTCTGCTACACCTCTGCGCTATCCGTGTACAAGGATTTGTCATCAGTCATAGCAGGCAGCACACGGATTCTGAAACAAGGAGTCTAAAACAACTGGTTACCATGGGCTGGAAACGTGATCTCGAGGCTTTCAAACAGCTAGGCTACGATAACAAGTTCCTTGGATTTATGAAAAGAAGCAATATTTCTATTGACATGGCTCAAATGCCTAAATCTACGTTTCCAATAGCCTACAACGTTATGTTTACGACAGAAGATAACTAAGTAATATAATTATTATTATTATTATTATAAGATAACTAAGTTCAATCAGTTGTGATTGAACTGTATTTTTTTAGTTACTATATATAGACCAACTGTGAGCTTGACATATAGGCCAAGCATTCTGTAGCAAATAACAATAAACCCACTATTAATTACATTATCTTAATGCAGTGTAACTACTTCAGCATGTAAATAATGCACCTAAAATACAAAGGTGAGTGAGGGCGTTGAGCAATCGCTATTATATCGAATCAACAGCCACGTGCAATTTAGCTCGCAGGTGAAGAATACAAACCACCAGTTAACTTAATTTAAATTAGGGGGACCAGGATTAAATGAACTGACAACATAAGATATTATACGACTTCTCAAGGACGTACACGCACCATCTCAACTGGCTTATCATCCGGACAGCGTCTCTTTTTCCTTTCCTTTCTCCCTTTTTCTGCTGTGTGTCCGCGCTATTCTCCGACATGCACTCTAACAACGCAGCCCTGTTTCTGATACCCTGGGGGGCAGAAATGTAGCCGTGGGGGGCCGCCACGGTCAAATCAACATAGAGGAAACACTGCTCAAGCAGTAGTATACTTCATGTTAAACATAAATATATCCTGATCTGATTACAGAAAAGTGTTGATGGCAAAATAGCCTACAGAATATTTCCTTCTGTATTGACAGGTGCAATATTTGAAAATCAATAATTTATTCTTACTTTTTTTTTAAATTGCATTTATGTCAAAACCTAGAGACTTTCAAACATCAAAATGTAATTTATTAATATGTATTCGTTGTAAAATGACATATAAACATCTTTTCCCATTCTATTTTGCCTGGAAACGCTTCCAACACGCTTGCATGTCGTGTGAAAAATAGGTGTCAGCTGACACGCTCACGTCACACAGCCAGTGTGAGGCCGGCCTAAGAATGGTCGTACGTTGGAAACAATCGTAATTTACATATCACTCCCCAATATACAGTGCTCAGCATAAGTGAATACAGCCATGCTAAAGTTGACTAAAAAGAGGAATAAAAAAAATCATCTTTTGGAAATTGATCTTAATGGCTTAATTTAAAAAAAAAAAAGAGGAAAAATCCAACCTTTAAGGACACCAATTTTCTTTGTGAATGAATAATGTATCGTAAAAAAATAAATGTTTTTCCTTAAAATACAGGGGGCATAAGTATACACACCCCTATGTTAAATTCCCATAGAGGCAAGCAGATTTTTATTTTTAAAGGCCAGTTATTTCATGGATCCAGGATACTATGCATCCTGATAAAGTTCCCTTGGCCTTTGGAATTAAAATAGCCTCACATCATCATATACCCTTCACCATACCTAGAGCTTGGCATGGGGTACTTTGCATAAAATCATCTCTTAATGCAAATCAACCCAGCTATTAAGCTAACTAACTAACTATTTTTGTATTTTTTGCTCAGATCAGATTTTTTTGTTTGGCTGTTCACGTTACCTTTTTAAAATGTGGCCTATATCAGATTCCAGTGGGCCACGTTTGCCTGCAGTCTCAATGTAGCCGGGTTGCTTACTTACTTCTCTTCATCCCCTCTGGGACATAAGGCTGCAAAGAGATCTCTCCATTGCATAATTTATTCCTTGGCAACGTGCTGCTAATCTCCCTGTGACAGCTGCATATTATATAGAAACACCAGCTAGCAGGGCCGTTTTTAGCTTTTTGAGGGCCTGAAGGACAGCACTGTTGTTACTAACTTGGCCTTGGTTTGTGGTGTGACTGAATCACCTCTAGTCTCTAATCTTTTAAGATGAATTTAAATAAAAAGGTTGATTGATCATATAATCATTTTCCAAACATTCTAACACGGTTACTGTGTTATTTCGGTTTCAAAAGGCAGCAATGAAGAACATTTAAATCTAGAGTGTTGATGTAATGTCATACATTAGCAGTGCAATAAATTGATGCATAATAATCTTGATAGTTCATCTTAATAACCGTGATTGTTTTTCAGACTATAATCGTACCAACAAAATCTATAATCGTTGTCTCTCTAATCTGTAATAACAAAAATGTATTTCCACCACCACCACACAACACCTCCCTCTCTCTTTATCAACACTTGGTGGTGGTTGGGACAGTGTCATGTCATATTTATTACTTTAAATTTTTTTTTACCTAAGACGTTATAGAGGTCCGATAGCTAATGTCAGCTATGAGAGCTAACGTTAGGCTGTAACAGACAACGGCAGAGAGAAACAGACTTCCCGTATTTGGGGTTTGGGAGTTTTGTGTGAAATGTGAAGGCAGTTGCTGTATATGTTCTGTAAAGTCGGAGGCTTACTGCGTCGGTGTGCACGGGGATAATCCTACTGTAGAAAAATGAGCACCATCGGCTTTTGTGAATTTTGGTATCGACTTGGTACTGACGTAAAGGTTCTCGTGACATCCCTACTAGCATCCGATGCAACTTTTCTCATCTTGCCGAGCTAGACAACTTTGTAACTGTTTTTCTTATTGAAACATGGGATGCTAATTTAGGCTAGATTTTTATTTCTGGACACAGCCCTGAGGAGAGCCAGCGGAAAAGGAGAACCATTCACCCTAAACCTCCTGAGATCTATCTTAAATCCAGCCGACAAAATGTACAATTAGATCAAGCTAAAATATGTGGATGGATAGCATTAAAAGCTGATTTAAAAATCCCTAAATAAAAGTCTGGCATGGGTACCAGGACTTTCCAGGTGCTTAAACAGAAAGTTAAGTTGTGTGATTGAGGCATCTTTTACCTCCATCCCTTTCCTTTATGCACACGGCATGGTGTCCAGAACCCCACCCACTAGGCATGGGCCGGTATGAGATTCTGAAGGTATGATAACCTTCAGCAAAAATACCACAGTATTGCAATTGCAGCTCTAAAATGTATTATTTTGAAATGTCTGGGTAAAAAAACAACTTCTTTTCCTCCATAGACCTTTTTCACAGCAGACATCTTGACATGTCATGGTAGGAAAAGCACAGGTGTATTCAAAACCATTACTGATGGCTGCATTCCACTTAGGAGAGGCCCTGGTATTAAACCATTAATGATGGCTGCATTCCACTTAAGAGAGGTCCTGGTATTAAACCATTACTGATGGCTGCATTCCACTTAGGAGAGGCCCTGGTATTAAACCATTACTGATGGCTGCATTCCACTTAAGAGAGGTCCTGGTATTAAACCATTACTGATGGCTGCATTCCACTTAGGAGAGGTCCTGGTATTGGGCATGCTGACTCACTGAAATATCTTACGGGGACACTTGATGGAATTGAGCCATCGTTAAGGTTATCAATTTCAGCTGTGCTGTTCCTACTATGACAAGTCAAAATGTCTGCTGGGAAAAAGGTCCATTGAACACACTACTATTTTGTTTTAAACAGCATAGCTTATAGAATATTTGGTATATTTTTAAATGTGTACCATATTAAGTTCAAATAATACAATCATATTTTTTTGCTGCCAGAGCTACCCCTGCCCTAAAAAGAAGAAACATGAAGACAGACCTGTTCGCTTAAGCGGAATCTGTAATGAATGGATTTAACATTAATTTCAACAAAATCTTACATGATCTAATTGCTTTTTTTAAAAAAACACAGATAGATAGATAGATAGATAGATAGATAGATAGATAGATAGATAGATAGATAGAGCTACAATTACGCCTACTATGAAGTGTGTGTACACATGTGTCACCAGCTCAGTTTATTTTAACACTACAGTAAAAGTACTAACTTTGCAGAAAATGTGTACTTTTCTGCTCTGTGAAGTTATGTTAGGAAGGAAAATGGCTTACCGGCCCATGCCTACCACCCACCATATCCAACAGTTCCCTTTATGATCAGCACTAGCAAGTATATTAGTAGATAAACAAATGTATTGTATGGTAGGGCTGCAGCTATCGATTATTTTAGTAATCAAGTATTGTATAGATTATTCTTATTATAAGACATACTTTTGCTTTATTTAAAAGGTCCCATGACATGGTGCTCTTTGAATGCTTTTATATAGACCTTAGTGGTCCCCTAATACTGTATCTGAAGTCTCTTTTATATAGACCTTAGTGGTCCCCTAATACTGGATCTGAAGTCTCTTTTATATAGACCTTAGTGGTCCCCTAATACTGGATCTGAAGTCTCTTTTATATAGACCTTAGTGGTCCCCTAATACTGGATCTGAAGTCTCTTTTATATAGGCCTTAGTGGTCCCCTAATACTGTATCTGAAGTCTCTTTTATGTAGACATTAGTGGTCCCCTAATAATGGATCTGAAGTCTCTTTTATATAGACCTTAGTGGTCCCCTAATACTGGATCTGAAGTCTCTTTTATATAGACCTTAGTGGTCCCCTAATACTGGATCTGAAGTCTCTTTTATATAGGCCTTAGTGGTCCCCTAATACTGGATCTGAAGTCTCTTTCCTGAAATTCAGCCTTGGTACAGAATTACAGCCACTAGAGCCAGTCCCACAATGATCTTTCCTTAGGATGTGCCATTTATGTGTCTGTAGCTATTGAGGAGGAGAGAGGGGGGGCAAGGTGGAGGGTGGGGGTGTGGCCTTGACCAACTGCCACTTTGCTTGTTTGAAAGCCATGATGTCTCTCTCTCATGGGTGGGCCAAATTCTCTGGGCGGGCAAAGCAGAGAAAGGGGAGGTAACCTTGCTCCTTATGACCTCATAAGGAGAAGATTCCTGATTGGCCCATTTGAGTTTATTTTCTCAAAGGCAAAGCAGGATACCCAGGGCTCGGTTTACACCTATCACCATTTCTAGCCACTGGGGGACCATGGGCAGGCCGGGGGAACTCATATTAATGTTAAAAAACCTCAAAGTGAAATTCTCAGTTTCCTTTTTCAGAAAATTAAACTTTTGTCATTGCTTAAATTGCACATATGTCGAAAAAGTTTAATGCCATTTAAGTGCCATATTCTTTTTTTTTTTTTTTTTTTTTAAACAAAACATCAAAATAATGATACATAAACATTGCCTTTTTAAGCTGTGCAACTCAACTTTCAGAACTACAAGTTTCAACCAAACGGTTACAGGCTTGTAGCGTTTGTAAGACGCTAAACAAGTGAACTCAGCTGCTTGCTCTGTTGAACAAGATTGATGCAGCTTGTCCGTACAAAGCTATGACTAATGTAGGGCTGGGACAATTCATAGATTACGTAAACGCTTCACTAAATAAAATAAATAAATAAAACTTGCGTGCAAATTAACGGAACTACTGTTAGATATGCAGGTTCTAGGGACACCTAATCTGTAGCCAGATGTGCCAATCACTGGAACGAGACAAAAAACAACTGTCCAACTTCTCCTCCCTACAGTGCTTAACCAGCTTTTAGATGCAAATAATTAAAAGGTAAATTAAATGGAGAAGAGCTTGGATGTTAAACAAAAGAAAGAAAAGAGCTTATTCATTATTTTGCCTACTACTGTTAAAAAAAAAAGCAAATACAGGCTACTCTTTTTGCATTTCCTCTGTTTACTTAAGTTTATATTTTTGTATTCCTCCTGAAAGGGACTTTATTTTGTGGTTGGATTGATAGCCTACATCTGGCTTCAGGTTGCATTAAAAATTCATTTTACTTGATCAGTGCAGTGTTATTAATGAAATTTGTTTTGTGTAAATTGTTAATAATTGAGCAATGGGAAAATAATTGCTAATTGAAAAATGATTAGATTAATCCAAAAATTAATCGCTAGATTAATCGTTTAAAAATATTTTTAGGGACATGCCTACTTTAATGTACTGAAAAAGAGGTGACATAATAACGATATCGGTATGTATTACAGTACAGCGTAAGCCCATCCTGCGACAGTAATAATAATCCTTATGGAAACACAGGGAGCAGAACAAAGCTATCTTTTATTATCATTCAAGCAAGTTTTTTAATTTTTTGTCTTCGATATTAGATCGTGACGCGACATGTGAACATGGTGTGCTCGGTGGTTGCGTCTCACCAGACCTGAATTAGCTTAAAGTGCTCCTGTAATGCTCATTTTCAGGTTCATAATTGTATTTAGAGGTTATCAGAACAGGTTTACATGCTTTAATTTTCAAAAAACACCATGTTTTTGTTATACTGCACATTGGTGCATATATGGATTTTTCTTTTCTTCTCCAAAGTGGTCTCCTCTCTTCGCATTTCTTAACGTAATCTCCTAACGTAAATCTTGTGACGCTACGACAGCGAGCCACACGAGTGTAGATGGCGTTACCTACCCACGCAGTAACTAATCACTCACGGACCCTCCCCCGCTCTCAAACACATTGGCCAACCCTGGCAGACTCGCTCTCTCCTCCTTTTCAACATAAAATAAAAAAAGTCACAATACCTCGAACGACAATGGAATTATGAGTCGACAAATTTTCAGAATCGAAAATACACAAATAAATAGGATAGAATACAATTCCTAATCCCTCTTCTGTACGTTTTTTGGTCATCTCTAACTTCTGTATACTTTCAGCTATAAAAACCATTCAACTATCAACATATTCAGCTCTTTCAGCACATGATGGGACTTCAACTTTTTTTTCTATTTATACTTTTTTAAATATTAAGCTTTTAAGCATTTTATTTTAACATTAAAGTAAATGGAGAACAGGCTTTAAATCCTCTTCTCCTTCAAAATGCATCCCCTACATTCTTTCACCTACAGACGTGATTCAAACTTTAAGCCATTCACGAAAAATTCTGCGTTTCAGGGTGTACTAAGTTTTTTGAGAGCTTTTTACAGTTTCTTTTTTTTTTTTTTTTTTTTAAATAACTTTAAGTTTAGTGTTCGTTTCAGGATTTTTCTGCGTTGTGTATTGGAGACTTGGAGTGGATGATGTCATCACCAGAGCACAGAGCCTTCTCTATAAATTGCTCTGACAACCACAGTAGGCTGTAGGATTTATAGTTTTTTGACGGTCAAAAACTCTCATTGACTATGATGTTATTTATCCTCTCTCTTGTGAGCCAAATAGAGAGTATTTTGAAACTGCGACTTCAGTCTTATTTTTTTATCCACACGTCGCAAAGGCTTTGTGTCTCTCACGGTGGAGTCACTGTATTGAGGTCTCTCTTACCAGTCTCTCTCTCTCTCTCTCTCTCTCTCTCTCTCTCTCTCTCTCTCTCTCTCTTTTCTCTCTCTCTCTCTCTCTCTTTCTCTCTCTCTCTCTTTCTCTCTCTCTTTCTCTCTCTCTTTCTCTCTCTCTTTTCTCTCTCTCTCTCTCTCTCTCTCTCTCTCTCTCTCTCTCTCTCTCTCTCTCTCTCTCTCTCTCTCATGATATTAATGGCGAGCCGAAAGCGGTCGTGGTGCTGTTGACGTTACACTTCCTCTTAGGCAAGCAGGCAGAACAGTGGTTTCTCTGCCCTGATGACTGACTGACAGGCTGAGTTTGCAAAGCAAGGCACCTTTGGTGTCTCTGAGTGAGCAGTTTTACCAGATTTTACCAGCTCAGCGGCGTCTTTCTCCCGTCGCGTTCTGCTGTCTCTCCTACCTACACCGGCGCCGGATGTTTATCTGACATGCGGGCACAGCTTTTACAGCGGGTAGGAGAGCAGAGATGAGGCTTGAGTTTTCAGAATGGAAGTGTACAAGCTCTTGGCTAAAAAGTCAGCAGCAAGGGGAGTTGTGCTCAGTAGTGTATGGTAGACGTTAGGGACCCGTGGTAAATCAGATGATGTCATTATGAACTTGTGTCCGGAAGAATGAATGAAATTGGCTAATAAGCAAATTACTGTTAATATTCACATTAATGGTTGGTTGTGTTTCAGCTTTACCTTCAGATGTCCAGAAAGTGATTGTTGGTGAAGAACATCAGCAGGAGCGGAGCTCCAGTCTGGACCAGGATGAGCCAGAGCCCCCACACATTAAAGAGGAACAGGAGGAACTCCGGATCAGTCAGGATGAAGAGCAGCTTCAAGGGCTGGAGGAGGCTGATATCACCAAGTTCACATTCACTCCTGTCCCTGTGAAGAGTGAAGATGACGAAGAGAAACCTGAGTTCTCTGAGCTTCATCAAAGACAATCTATAGAGATGAAAACGGTAGCTGATGGAGAGGACTGTGGAGGACCAGAACCAGCCATGAACTCAGATCCAGATACACATTCACAACCAGATACTGATGACGAGACTTCTGAACCTGAGACTGATGACAGTGAATGGAAGGAGACCAGAGAACCTCAGTCAGGTTTAGACTCTCTGAATAATGAGGAAGTCCCTGTCTGTGATTCAAGACGTGGTACTGGTGAGAAACCATTTAGCTGCTCAGTCTGTAAGAAAGCTTTTTCAGTGAGTAGAAATTTACATAGACACATGAGAACCCATACAGGAGAGAGACCGTTTAGCTGCTCAGTCTGTCAGAAAGCTTTTACAGTGAGAGGAAACTTAAAGACACACATGAGAACCCACACAGGAGAGAAACCATTTAGCTGCTCAGTCTGTCAGAAACCTTTTACAATGAGTGAAAATTTACAGGCACACATGAGAATCCACACTGGAGAGAGGCCATTTAGCTGCTCACTCTGTAATAAAGCTTTTATACAGAATGGACATTTACAGAAACACATGAGGAGCCACACAGGAGAGAGACCATTTAGCTGCTCAGTCTGTAAGAACGCTTTTACAGACCGTGCACATTTACAAAGACACATGAGAATCCACACAGGAGAGAAACCATTTAGCTGCTCGGTCTGTGAGAAAGCTTTTACAATGAGGGAAATGTTACACGCACACATGAGAATCCACACTGGAGAGAGGCCATTTAGTTGCTCAGTCTGTGAGAAAGCTTTTACAGAGAGAGGACATTTAAAGGCACACATGAGAGTCCATGCTGGAGAGAAACCATTTATCTGCCCATTCTGTGAGAAAGCTTTTACAGTGAGTGGACATTTACAGCAACACATAAGAATCCACACAGGAGAGAAACCATTTAGCTGCTCGGTCTGTAAGAAAGCTTTTACAGTGAGTAGAACTTTACATAGACACATGAGAACCCACACAGAGGGGAGAGACAATTTAGCTGTGTGAAGTGGAGCTGTAGTCTGTAAGGAGAGCAGAGAACCTCAGTCAAGTCTCTAAACATGGTATACAATGTAATACTATGGGTCCATAAAAAGTTTAAAATAAAATGTCTTTAAATATGATTTTGGAAGGTGTTTAAAATGTATTGGATTATGAAGTTAATGTGTCTGTTGGTATTCCATGAACTGGACTTCTTAGGAAATGCAAGAGCCAATCTATGCAACCCCAGCTCTCTTCAAAATGGAACTGCCACCCAACTCTGTCTCCCTTAAGTGTTCCCTTAAGTGAAGTGCTGTGACACCATCCCTATAAAACACGCTATTTTATATAGGCAGTATCGGAGCCTAAAACGCTGGTATCTGTATCGGGAAGTACTGATCCGATGCCACGTAATAAAGCCCTAAAGAAAATCTACGTTAAAGTAGTTTATTTTTGTTCTTTTTCCGTCAAACTGCATAATAAAAAGTTCTGGGGCCTTCATTGTTTGTGTTTGTTTGTTTCACAAAGAGTTTAACCTGAGCCAGACCGACAACAAAGAAAGAAATATCACATCCATACAGGGATAGTAGTATACAGTTAGTAAACAATAATAAAATATATGACACACTGGTATCGGATCGGTACTCCGTATCGGCCGATACGCAAGTTTAGGTATCGGAATCGGTATCCGGAAGCAAAAAATGGTATCGGGCCATCTCTAGTGAAAACCTACCCCTATGAAATGAGACCCCACTTGGTTACGGTTACATCATCATACATCGTTGCTAGCTGGCTGCTACATCCCCAGAGGCGACAAGTATTGATCTCAAACATCCAAGATGCAGTCTGCAAGTGTGTGTATGTCGATTGCGTGGGTTTTGACAACTGGGTCATACGCGTGTATATATTTTAGTTACTTTATGTTCATTTTTGGTGGTGGTGGTGCAGATGGTTTTATGTGTACTACTTAGGTCCATTTGCAATAAATATTTTTATACACACTGCATGGTGTGTATATCTGTTTCAGTTATCACCGTTTTGAATGTCATTGATGATGTCATTGAACACTTTCTTTGTGTCTTTATTGCCCAATAAAGTAAACTTAACAGGCAAAAACATTTTATAAAAATATATTATAATACAGAACCATTGTCAACTATTAGAACCATAACTTACACGTCACACACATAAAAAAGGCACTCAAATGAATAAAATAGAAAAAGACAGGCCAGTAGCCTTTCCCTCCAACCCCATCGCTTTCATTAGTGTCCTGTATCATATCCAACAACAATGTACAGGGAATGAATTACAAATGATTACAATAATCCAGTACCAGTACAATAATGAATGGCAACAACACGAACGCATGACTCATATTTTGATTTAATAAACTTCTGCTCGTTTTCAGCCCGAAAGTGGATACAGGACGGTATATGTAAAGCACGTATCGATGTCTCCAAAGCAAGTAGTGTTAGGCACTGATATCAAACGAAATTTGCTGCTAATGGAGTTTAGTTAAAAATGTAGACATGCATGGAGTCCATTCAAGGCAGAGAAATGGGGGACTGCTCTGCTAACTAACTGCGGACTAACCATTGCCGCGCTGCCTGGAAGGAGATGTTGGGGGGGCAAAAAACACCAAACGCCTATATATGTACAGGACTGTGTAGAGCACAAAACAAGACTGTTGTAATTTTTAAATCAATTATTTAAGCCGAAAATACTTACATTTATGGGACTCTCGTCCGAGCTTCCGCCACGATTTCCAAGTCCATGCGTCATAGTCCGTTCCCTAAGCATAACCACTCGTTCGCCGCACTTCCTTCCCAGTCAGTCCGTCTCTGCTCCGTGTTACTGCCTCCTCATCCGTGTTCCTTCCACTTGTGGCCACGTTACTGTCCTGTCATTCCGGTCCCTCTCGCTCCGTGGTGGGGGGTGGCGCGGGACCATCCCTCGTTGTCTGACCGTTCCCCGTCTTCCTGGTTTCCGTTCCGCTGTCGACCGCACGTCTCACTGCATAGCATCCTCCTGCACGCCCGTAGAGCAAACACTAAAACCCTTAAAAACACACATGCAATTAATGAAGAAACCCACACGGGCACAGCATACACATGCAACAATAAAATCAGTGGCACACAGGGATATTCTTATATATTGAAATTCTCCACCTTTGACATTTCGCTCATTCCGCTCGCCATTTCCGGGTGAGTCCCGACTGCCCTGCCGCCGACTGAACACGTCAGGTCGGCCAAAATGAACGCCGACAGCCCCCCCCAGACTGACGACGGCACGGGACACACCGAACAGACTCGAGTCACCGACCTCTCCAGACTGTCCAACGGCCGATTTTCGGCCCTGTGTGTCCCGGGCTTTACGTTGACGTTAGCTAGCGCTAGCTGATACTAGCGATTTCTAGTCGGCGACACATTTTGGCCTTCATTTAATAAACGTAACTTGTAGTAGTACACAATCGTATGTGTATAGTTTTGACTACAATGTGCGTAATTACTTCACGTTGCCTATTTATGTGTATTTATTTCTATTTGTCACTGTTAATCACCGGGGTCTGTACAACATCAACAGGGGTCATCGTTGTTGTTTATGTGTGTGACGTCAAAAACTATAACTGGGAGTACAACCATCTGGTACGAGTTCACGGGTAGTAATACACGTCAGGAAAGGCAAAGACATTTCTCCGATACAAGACATTTCTCGCATATAGGCCTAATAGTCAACACGAATGGAATGTTATTATCATGGAACATTGCGCTCCCCCACTCGGGAAAGGTCGGATTTGCTCCATCTTTTGATGATAAGTTTTGTTTAGAAAACCTTGAATCCACGTAATCAGGTCAGCTGAGTCAGCGGTCTCCTTTAAAGCCTCTGAACACATGTGGTGGCAAATCTTATTTTTAACAAATGGTTAAAATAAAAATTTTAACCATTTGTTTAATGATATTGACCATTTGTTTAAAGATTGTATTAAACCTCCACAAAATCCTGTTCCTTCCTGTAGACTTAAAGGCACCAGTGAGAGAGCTGGCCTTGTAGACTGTGAGCAATAGCAGAAGTTATTTTCGCTAAAGAATTGCAGCTCCTCATTTGTTTATTTCTCGCAGATAAAGTGAAGAAGGCTCTAACACTGTCTGAACCGTATCTCTTTCTGTCTCCTGAGATAAGCAGGTGTTTAGTCTAATGTAGGAGACACAGGAGCAGAATGAAAGGTTGTAGAATCATCTGACTGTCTATGGTATTTTTTAGAAAAGTGGCAGCATGCTAAAGATATTTGGAGAGGGGTGGCTTTAAGGGAGTCTCTTCACTATAAGATGTTTTGATTTTTAGGTTTCTAGTTAGAAAGACATTTTCAGTTTCTCCATTTGCAAATGTAAATAAATGCTCAAAGACCAAACTTTGGTTTAATTCTCAAACAGTCTCTATTCGTTTTCATTTTTATAATTGATATCACTAAAACTCTGCTGCTTCAAGGAAAACTTCCACCACATTTTGGCGTTGTCCGGCAGGATGGATGAGTTAACAGAGAAAAGAGCTCCGTTGGGTCGCTGATGACTGGCTATCCAGGGATCAAAAATCACCTGCCTCATACCTCTAGACCTTTAAAAAGGTTTTTCAGAGAGAAGAGGGTTAGGACCGCGGAGCGCTCTCGACTGTTTTCCACTCCGATAAAAACGAACAGGAAGAGATTTCAAGCAGCACGGTAAGATAAAATTGATTAATTACAATTGGATTGCGAATTCAAGGTTTTGAACAAACATTCTAAACAAGCAACCGTTGCTAAACGAATTAAGTAATGAATAATTGGCGAAATCATTCTCTTTAACTAAAGAGAATAAATTAAACTAATTCTGACTTTTGGGAAGTGAGTAACTGGGTATTTTTTTGGGGTCATTAGATAGGACAAAGATATAACTGGGTTATGAGTGACATCCTTTCACAAACACGGACATATTTCTGATGCTGGCGGGACAATTGATTGACAGAAAAGACAGACGTAGGGCTGGCCAAAAGTTAATCGAAGGATTAACTAGATTAGGCAGAGAGGCCTAAAAAATTTATCTACGAAACTATTAGCACGGTTCATGATTAAGAGGCGGACTGCAGTATAAATAAAATAGTTTACTATTTAAGAGATTTTCACTGCAGGGTCGCACCGGGTTTTGCAAGGTTTGCCGAAAAAAGAACTAAGTTTTGTGGTGACGATCGCATCAAATAAGAAATAGTATACTATAAAGTTTCTGTCAATAATGGGGAACGAAACCCTCCCGGCCGAGCAATGCATCTGGACCCATTGTGGGTGAGATGTGTCAGAAATATGGACCAAAAATTTTGGATTGTTTGCGATGTCTGTCATACTGGTCAAAAAGTTTTGGCTTTCCAAGAAACGGATCTTTGTGTACAAAGACACTGAGAATGTTAAAGCAAGATTTTAGAAGAAGTAGAAAGAAAATTAATGGGAAAATCAATGATTAAGACTGCTACTGAGTACAGGAAAAACTGTTTTAAAATATAGATAAAATAGTGATTCAGGGATAAATATATCCTCCTCATCAGTTCTAACCAAAAGCCCATGTTCTGAGCTTTCTCTAAAAACCAGGAAGACAAGCTGGAGAAACGGAGGGACGAAGAGGACACAGACTCAACTCTGGGACAGGACCAACAGCATCCGTCACACCTGCATCGGGTGGAAAGACCAACGAGTACGTGAGAAAACCATGTTTGAAGCGTATGTCTGCATGTTACAACAGGCTGGTGGGCAACATATTGAGCGCGTACCCGAAAAAGGCCGCTCCCACAAAGGACGTGGTCGAGCAAGAAGAGGCCGAGGCGGGGTACCGTGGGCAAAATGGTGAGCCCTAGAACCCAGACCAGTGTCGGTACTGCAAGGACTTTGGACATTGGGTATGTAACTGCCCGAAGAAAAAGCAAAAAACACCTCAGACAGAGAAGAACACTTGTCCCTCTGTTTGACTGAGTCCAAAAGCTGATAAGGAAGGTAGTGCTGACACACACACACACACACACACACACACACACACACACACACACACACACACACACACACACACACACACACACACACACACACAGTCGCTTCATGCAATGAAGAAATGCTTTGCACTGATACACTGTTTTTGTTTTTGCTATTAGGGACAATTGATAGGTTAGACAGTTCTGAAAAATAATCTATTCAGTTAAACCATTATAGTATGTTATCTTCTGAAACCTACAAGAGAAATGCCTACTACTGAGTGTAAAGTTAAAGGGGTTCCACTCACATAACTTGATTATTAGAGCTATAGATTTGACACTGAAGATTATTTGGTCATTCTATTTGATCAATTGGGGCTGCAGGTCAAACAGTACGAGTACAATTCTCTGTTCCTCTCTCCTGTACATGGGAAAACAATTCTTGGTGTATGATTATGTCCACTTATTTGGTTTAGGTAGCGATTTAATGTGCCCTTTTAACATTGGTTTAACCTTGAGAATTTCTCGTAATGATGCATCTGACGTAACCACTTTTGTTAATCACAGCGTGGCTAAAATGACCTCACTGAGGCGGCGTCTGTAGTCAGCCCTGCCTCTGACTGCATGAAACCTGACAACCAATATCTACTGTACATCTCTCAAGGCTGCATCTAATTTTTATCCCTCAAGAAAAGTTTTTTTAGTGCAGTGGTGTTTTCATGTAAAATGAACAGAATAGCAGCTTGTTCAGTTTAGTGTTAACGATTAGGATTTTTTTTTACTTGAGCTTGCCACCTAGAATGTCTGTATACGTTCCTGATGTCACTGTAAGACTTTTGCTGCCAAAGCTATTGAAGCGTTCGTGAATATGAAACTGGCTCTGCAGTCTCCCCAGATGCTGGGACTGCCAGATCCCTAAAAACAGTTTATACAGACATACACGTACATATACGCATGCTTGCAATGAAGACATGCTTTTTGCACGCTACAAACACTCCCCACACGATAGACAGATCAAATTTGGCGCAAAAACAGCACGGTAAACAGAAATAACTTTAGGAAAATATGTCCACGTATTCAATGAGTTTGATGTTTATACAAATTGCCTACCATGGTGTTAATTATACAAGGGAAGAAAATTGAATTTTTAGTTGATTCGGGAGCAACAATTTGGGTTTAGTGAAGATCTTTGTTCTTCAAATCAGAAGCTCTCTGGTAAACTGGTTTATGTATATTCAGAGCCTTAGGATCCTGAACTAGATAAGAAAGGAAAATGTTCATTGTTTTTTCCTCCTTCCATCTGAGTGTCCTGAAAATTTGTTAGGCAGACATTTGAAAATGTCTATTTGAAATTGAAGCCACACGGGCTTTAAAGTTGTGCGACTTGATAAAAATCACTCTTTGGCTGACATATTTTTGTTGCAGCCTAAAAGTACGTATTTGTTTACAAATTATAATGGAACACGTACCAGGTCAGTCTGTTAATCTCCTGATTACGGTAACATAAATTGGGACACAAACATTTGTCACCGTTTGACCCTGATGAAGATTAAGTTGAAAAAGTTTTTTTGAACAAATCAAAGGACGAGCATGAGTTTTCTTTTGTCTACGGCCATATACGCATGTCCAGTGGCTGTTACCTTGACTGATAAACTACAGAAGGTTTTCAGAAATTCTAACTCAAAAGCTCACATTCATGTTTCTTTGTCTCCAACAGAAGAGGAGACAGACATAGGACACCTTGGGACTATTTGTAAAAATTGACTGACTGGACTGACACTACTGATAATGTGTTTATTTGTCTCCATCGACAGGAGACTATAGAAAACCCATACAACAGCGTAGGCCTTGTATTCACAGTGTTCAGATATTCAGTGAACGTGTGACTACAAACAGCATATTCACACAATAAAAAACGATATTTTTATCACCACACTTTTGTCTCAGGTACAGCGTTATCCCTGGGCAAAACACACAAATGTGACGTGGATTGATAGACAAATGGTCAACCTGTAGTCATCAAGCTGCGTTCGGACTACAGGCCCCAGAAAACACCAGTACACGCTAAAACAGGAAGTAATCGACAGAAATCCGACCGTGTTTTTAACTCTTTATTGACGGATGGGGGTTATAGTTCCGTGTTTAGATTCTCCAGCACGTACACTTATTTTCTCAAGTAACATAAATAAGAAAAATCATTTTTTATTATGAATGTTAAAGTGTTGTTTTATTCAGGACCTTCGAGCAGTAAATGCAGTGGGTCTGTGCTCGAGCACCTAATGTCTCCCACAGCTAAAAATAACAGTCTGCAGGGAATGTTACATGTTTTGATTCTCTGTTGTTTCGTCTAACGTTTTTCTTTTCTCAGAGTTCCAGTAGAAAAGACAGTAAATATGGTTTTATATTTCTGGGTGATGGTAAGCTGTACACCTTGACACACCTTTGTGAGAAATATATTGAGTTGTTAATTAATGATGCCATAAATTACTAAAAGAATAACAGTGTGTTTATATGTACCCTGGAGAAATCCTTCTTTCTTTGACAGAGGACAGCCAGAGGAGGAGACACACACACACACACACACACACACACACACACACACACACACACACACACACACACACACACACACACACACACACACACACACACACACACACACACACAGAGATAAGACACAAGCTAAAACCAAACATGAGTAGTACAAGTGAAATTTTTGTTGAATGTTATATGATATGATGTTTCCCATAACAGGTAACGATTTGGATAAATAGATGTTCAAAGTACACGTGATTAGGTGTGCTTTAGAAGGCTAAAAACTTGAATTTGTAATGATTGTTGGAACTAGCATATAGTAATTAGTGGTACTTTGGTTTGTAAACTGTAGATAAAAAATGACAACGTATTTTGGGTAATTCGTCTTAGTTTTATGGTGATAATGAATACATGAAGGTTTAAATGAGATTTAATCCTAAAAGCAGTACGTTTCATATCGTACTCTGAGTTTTTGAGTTGCTATATCACAAATTGTCTAAACTACATTAGTTGATGTTGACGTTGAAAACTTTACTGAGGTGAAAATTCCCCTAAAGAAATTATTCATTGAACTTTTGTTACTAATGAACAAGCTTTGCTGTAAAACCTAGAATAATGTTAATGGCTACAATATTAAACAGATGATTTATATTGCTTTTGAGTCATGAGCTTTGTCGTGTCTCAAATAGGAGGGATATAGTATAGCAATGATAAATAAGGGGTTTAATAAAGAGAAAGGGAAAAGTAGCAAGGGAAATAAATAGTGTTAAATAATTTTAGTGTTAAATCATTTTTCTAAAGACATTCAAAACATTTGTTGTGACATCACTGTAGCTCCAGTTTAAAAGACCTTGAATAACCAAAGTGATAGAATAGTTAACAATTGTACATTTAAAGAAAAAATCTGCTTAGCTGAGAACAAAATTGACAAAATTGATAGACTACAAAAAATAATCATCTACCCCCTGATTGACACCGTAGTGTAAGGGGATGCAATAGTAATTGTTTTTGTTTTATTGGTTCCGATTTGTTCCAAAGAATTTTGCTCTAAAGATTTCATTTATTTATACATAGGTAGGGAGAGGCCCATAATAAAAAACAAACAAAACAAAAAACACCTATTTCTTCTACGGCAGTATAAGGGAAATGATAGGTTAGGTTAGGTTATTGCGTGAGAATTTTCTTCTGCTCTTTTGGCCGTAAGAATCCAGGTGTCAAGCCTGGGGATTCTGTGGTGATAACAACTTCAGGAGGAAGGATTGGCAAATAGACGGTGACAGAAACCATCAAGATCCTTCCAGTGACACAGGGCAGTGAAAGGTTCCAGGGAGAGTCACCTGGATACACGCATCACTACAAAAGGTTCCAGATGTGGAGGAGAGGACAGGTTTTTCTACAACCTGCAAAAAGTGACGAGCAGATCCTCTGCTGAGTCACCCACGTGCCATTTCTGAAGCGACAGGGGAAACCGGAGTTTTCTTACTGCTTTGCAACACATTGAGAGAGGAGGAAAAACATACTGGTATTGTAGCCTGCTGTTTGAAATCATTTCAGAAGACAGCAGTGATACTGATCTCTTCTCTGACAACCACAGCACATTTCAGAGCACATTCTCTGACAGTGACAGCAGAATACACTTCACAATTGTAGAGGACACACCACCTCTCTCTCTCACATTCTTTTGAGGAACTGTTGACATTCCTCTGTGACTCAGAGCAGTGTGCTCTGGCACACACACACAGGAGCAAAGTGCTGTGATACACACACACACACGGAGCAGCAGGACGACAAACTGCTGAAATGGTACCCTCCGAGGAGATTCGGGGGGATTCAAATTTGTACTGAGTTTATTTTTCGTTACTGCATTTATGATTTTCTGTTGCATTTATGGTTTTTGCATTTTATTTTTGATGAGAGAAAAGTATGATAAATCACGTGTAACCATTTCTCCCAACATTTACATACACCAACACACTAGGAGGACTGGAGGAAAAGATGAGTGATGCGTTCACTACTTTCCATGTCAAGGAGAAAATGGTGGTTGGAATACAATAAGTACTAGTACAGAGCTAATATTACTGTAATGGTTAACTTACGTCCACTCTTATGTTCCAATAACAGGCATTAGGATGTTTGGTATACGAATGCTACTAAATTGGGGCTAATTAGGGGTTTTGTACCTTATGTGGTTCCTCATGACCACACAAATCTAACTGATAGATTATTGATGAAAGAAAGTAAATTATTACTAAACAGCAATATTGTCAATATTGAACAAAGTTAAGTATAAAGACCTAGGCCATTTTGTTGTGTGCTTTCCACATTGACGACACACATAAACACCATGTTTGACTAAAACTTTTGAAAGATTATCTAATAGATACATTTTCTACTAATGCATGACTTGGTATAGTTAAGAAATGTATGCGTGATGTAGGTTATAATGATTTTTGTTATGATTGTTCACTATTTCTTCGCTCACAGAAATAAGCTGTTTCCAGTGAAACTACACACATATCATAACTGAATTTTATTTGTGCTCTGACAGCACTTAATGATGTTAGAGACAAGGAGGGTCAGTTTGATTCTGATTCTTCTCAACTTTCACTCTGTGAGAGCTTTGATAATTGCATTGAGCTCGTTTCAATTGATTTATATTAAAATAACCAAAGGAGGGAAGCATTTGATGGCATTGGGTAAATTAATTACAGCTTTATGGAAAATTTGACTTTGCTGTATGGGTTTGCAGTACTTGGGGTTTAACCATGGGTTGTCAATGGACTTTGAACTTTACAAACGCATGGGTAGATATGAAATTAGTAAATGTTCACACTTCACAACAGGTTATTTTAATGTTTAAATACATAACACATTCTTTACACAAATTATAAGGCAGTAGTCTTATGTGACATTAAACAGTGACATTCAGGTCCAGGGTTTTTAGCAGATTATGTTTGTCTCTAGGATTTGTTTTTTTTGTTTGCTATGTCGTTACCCTAATCAAGAAAAAGAGTTCTTCAGTCTTATATATGATTGAGCCTTCTGACGTATTTCGTCTTTCTGAATATGATAATAATGTTTGGACACCGTCTCTGATACTGTGTGAGATTGATTAATTTGTTTTATTCTTTTGTTTAGACATTAATGCTTGCTACTATTAAAAGAGTTTTTTTTTGGACCTTTCCATTTAACATGTAAAAAATAGACATGAATATCCATAAGGTTGAATCTTAAGAAGTAAAGTTTGGTTATGTGATTAATTCTATAATAAGGGTTGAATCTTTAAAAAGTTAAATTTATTTTAATTTAGGGTGAACTGGTGGTGGCAAATTTTATTTTAACCATTTGTTTAATGATATTGACCATTTGTTTAAAGATTGTTTTAAACCTCCACAAAATCCTGTTAGTAGACTGTGAGCAATAGCAGAAGTTATTTTCGCTAAAGAATTGCAGCTCCTCATTTGTTTATTTCTCGCAGATAAAGTGAAGAAGGCTCTAACACTGTCTGAACCGTATCTCTTTCTGTCTCCTGAGATAAGCAGGTGTTTAGTCTAATGTAGGAGAAACAGGAGCAGAATGGAAGGTTGTAGAATCATCTGACTGTCTATGGTATTTTTTAGAAAAGTGGCAGCATGCTAAAGATATTTGGAGAGGGGTGGCTTTAAGGGAGTCTCTTCACTATAAGATGTTTTGATTTTTAGGTTTCTAGTTAGAAAGACATTTTCAGTTTCTCCATTTGCAAATGTAAATAAATGCTCAAAGACCAAACTTTGGTTTAATTCTCAAACAGTCTCTTTTCGTTTTCATTTTTATAATTGATATCACTAAAACTCTGCTGCTTCAAGGAAAACTTCCACCACACACCCACACAGGTGCTTTCAGTTATTCAGGCTGATTAGACTCTTTTCAGGTTGAAGTTGGGCCGCAGCTTTAATGGGAACTTATTAGGTCACAAATTCTTTCAGCCTATAAGGATGACAAAGGTGTCATTTGTCCCGCCCTAACAGGTGCAAGAACACTAACAGTGGACTCAGGAAGCTGTTAATCACTCAGTCTAACCACACCCACACAGTCCTGGAAAAGGTCCAATCAGCCACATTAACTAGAAACACATGTGTGGGTGTCCAGGGCCTTTAAGTTGTAGTCCGCATCCGCCGTTAACCAATCAACCGAAGAAGAAGAAGAAGAAGAAGGGCCTTTAAGTCCCTTTTTAAAACATACTTTTATCGGAGAGCCTTTCCTGACTTTATTTGAGCTTGGACCTCATTTGTCTTTTATTTCTTTAAAATGTTTTTACTACTCTTGCAATGTTTTTCATACTGCTCTGTAATTGTGAAATACTTTGTAGCGTGGATTTTGAAAAGTGCTCTCTAAATAAAGATTATCATAATCATTGTTACTATTATTACTAAATAAAACAAGGAGAGGATTTAAGAGCAGAAATGTCTGTAGTAATATCCTGTAATAATATTGTTGAATTCTGTTTTTATTAAAAATAAGGCTATTATATACTCATTGTGAACTCACTCTCACAAGCCAATCCACTGACTTTCTCCCCACATTGAAAACCCGTCTAAAATGCTACCTCTTCAAACTGGCGTACTCTAATTATATAGCATTTGTCTGTTGCTGTTTAGTGCTTGGTATTTCTGGTCGTTCTTTGTTGTGCATTCATTTTATCTTATTATTTGTACATGTAAGGTGTTCTTTAGTGTCGAGAAAGGCACCCATAAATGGAATGTATTATTATACAGGCTGCCTTTACAATAGCAGCCTGGGCAGACCTCCAGACACCCGGGGACATAAAGACCATGCCACTCCAAGCCAACGGCCGGGGACTAAGGGGCGATGTCATCCCGCAACGAGCTGAGCAGGCAAGTTCAATCTATGCACAGGACTGAACTGTTGTTAATAAATAAGTTTTGTTTTCCAGTGTAGAAATATCAAATGTCATAATGATTTGCCAATGCAAGAGAGTACCGGCACCTTTTTCCCCCACTTCAAGCACTGAGAGGGACGCTGTGTTCACACGGTCCAACAAGTCCTCCACCACTGGTAAACTTAGAAGAAAATCGTAATTTGCACAGCTACATGTAAACGGGATTATTAGTGGAATATTCACTTTCATTACCCATGTAAACAGCTTAGACGGAATATTGTCTTTTTCGTAGTAAGGGCAAAAAACTGAATATTATGTGCATGTAAACGTATTCATTGCTGCAGCCAGCAGTCAGCAAATCGCTAGATCACTGTTTCCCTGTCTGAATGCAGCCTTAAGGCCACATGGGTTGGCCTGCACAAAGAATTTAAAGGGAGACTTGAGTCTCCTCACAACGTGTTCTATGTCTGAGTCAAATCAAATGCTGTAAGGAAGGAGGTTTGCTAAATTAAAGTAGCTACCAGAAATGTTTCTGAAGCCGTTTAATTTTCCAACTGATAATCATAAATGACCTGTAACAACAAACTAGACTAACGTTAAAAGAACTCTATTTTTAGTTTAGTTCTAGTTTTTATTCATGCCTTTGCTACAGTAACACATTGTGAAGGGTCACAGATTTCGGTGTAACACCAGAAAAGCCTGTGTTAACGGGTATCCAGCCAGGTAAAAGGTAGCAGGAGATTTCTTTACATAGGCCTAGTTGTGTTTTCATTTTATTTTAGAAGTTATCTGTTGCAGTTATGGCTGATACTGGGACAGGGCCGTCACAGAAAAAAAGCAAACTAAACAAAGAGCTTAATGCTAAAAGGGGGAGTGAAAGACGACGGGCGACAACTTTGGTTGGGTTTTGAACAGATGGAGACAATTATGGGATTGTCAATTATTTTAAAACCGACCCTGAATTGGCCCTCAGGTATGCAATATGTCTACTTGATTCATAAAATAACTTTGCAATGGTTGTAAGTAGCGTGAATTAAATTACGTCCCTCTTCCATTTAGGGCTTGTTTTTTCTACTTAGTTTTTAGTCTATGTTTGTGTTGGCCTTCTATTTTCTTTTTGTCCCCCCCTGTACTTGTGTAAAGCGTCCTCGGGTTTCATGAAGTGCGCTATATTATTATAAGTTATTATTATGTTGGTTGCTACAAAAAACGCTTGCTAATGCTTTGGCTTGTGACACAGTGACAGTAATACCCGGTTCAGCTCACGATACGTCCAAAGTAGGCTAAGTTACCGTATGCAGCGCTTGAAATGCAGCGATGCATCTGTAACTTATTCTTTCATTGTAATTTAATGATTTTTCTGTCCGTGCAAAACATTCATCCCGACTATATGACCTGATGTTGATGACACATATGACGTCAAGTCAGGCAACAAAATCTTTACCGTGTTTCCGAGTTGTCGTTCCAACTTCAGCAGGCTTTCAGGTGCATTTTCCAACTCGACCTGTCCGACCCTACATGAACGCAGCATAAGGTCACTAGCATAATGTTACATTTCCAGTATTAAATAATGTCATGTGAGGGTATTTAACTTCTGAAAAGTCTGATGTTTGATCGGCTTTCTTACTTGTTGACCTGAATATGATGTTCTAACCACTGGTGGAGAACGTATTCCGATCGAACAACCTGATTGGTGATAAGCTGGTTCACCTGCTCCCAGCTGCACACCTGCAACCCACCCACTAATCAACACTGCACCGTAGCAACCACTCACTGCTGGCCACATCCTTGTCTCAGCTACAGTGGTAGTGGAACAGCTTGGTCACTAGAATTGTGCATTCCAGTATATTTCTTCGTGTATTCCGTCTGATTTGCTTCTAATCTTCTTTTCCTGTGCCATAGAATCTCTGCCTATCTGCCTACCAGGAGCGGATCTACAGCCTCCCCCCTCCCAACTTTGTTGTTCTTAAAGCTGTACCCTAAAAATTAACCACCACTATGTCCGTAAGCTTGTCAATAAGGAAAAGTGAATAATTGTAAATGTAATCTTATGACCTTTGACCCTCAAATCCACACAGTCTGGCTCACACACAGCGAGTCTGCTGTGGTGGTCTGCATCCTGGCAAAGAGTGGAGCGACTGAGCACGGGCCACAGTACGGTTGGAGAGACTAGCTGAAGCCTTAAAGTGAAAAGGAAAGCTAAAAGTGGGGATATTGCCAGTTTTCTTGCAAAATGAGGAAGAGAATGAGGGAAGTAAAGAAGGAGAAGGCAGTTAACTGGAGAGGTCAGGAGGGTCAGAGCAGTCGAAGTGAAAAAAGAAGGAAGGGGAGGCTGCAGATTGAGAGAGAGAGGGACAGAGGACTGGAGTGATCAGGAGGAGGCAGAGGGAGATGACACAGGATGAAGAGGGTAGGCCTGCAGTTACCCCTGGACCACATGCTATGTTTTTATTGTCCTTCCATATAATTGCAGTACAGTAGCATAACACGTCATATCACTGAGTTAATGGCTATTTTCTGTTTATGTTCTAGGGTTATATATGTAAAGCTTTACAAATGTGTCTTTATTTTATCAGTAGTTATGATCAAAAAAAGGGTAACCCTAGGGGGAGATGACGTAGCTGACGAACCGCATGGCTGTTCGAGGCTAAGGCTCTTCGCCCCATCTCTGCATTTTCATTGAAAACCAGGTCTATTCTTTTTTTATTCAACGTCAATCGTTTCATTTGTCACCACGGTAAATTAGTGGAATGCCGGAGCAGGAGCGAAAAAGCAGACCCCCGCTGCCTTTTACCCGAGCAAAGAATTCTGCCAACTCTGCTAACATGGCGACGGCTAGCAAGGTTTCTGACGCTAACGCGGACCTACGTATGAAGGAGGCTATGACCAGGGTCCTGGAAAAGCAACAAAGCGGGCTTCAATCCGCAGAGTGTGGATAGACCCCTCATCTAAAGCTCCATGGAGAGAAATAGAGCGAAACCTCACTGGAAGTCTAAGACTGCAAGACCTTGCCTTTGCACGTGTGTGTCCAAAAAAGTGTATGCTGGCCTATGGCCCTGTTATCACCAACATATTGACCACCTTTAAACAGATGGAGGAGCAACTACGCTACACCAATAAGTGGCATTTGAACACCCCAGTTTGGCACAACATGCACTTAACGTCTGGTAACAAACTTTTTGTTTGTAACCAGTGGAGTGACAGAGGTATTTATACTCTAGACCAGTTATTCAATGGGGAAGGTACTGTATGTTGAGCTTTGAGGACCTGAGAGCTAGCTTTGAGATTCCTAGGACATCCTTTTTCCTTTATCTTCGCTTAAGGTCAGCCCGGAAATGTTATGGAGTGCCATGGGGAAACAGTCTTGAGACCCAGCCAATCATTAATTGGCTTGTTGATTCTCCTGTGAGAGGATTGGTGTCCAGGATTTATGCTAAACTGATGCAGGTATCTGTAGGAGAACTCCCAATAGTAAAGAAATTGGAGCGAGAGCTGAGCCCGGAGGGGAACGTAATTAATTGGGAGACAGTTTGGGACAACATTTCCCACTGTTCCAAGAACCCAAATCACCAGCAGATCCACTTCAACAAATGCCATAGGACATATTTTAGATACTTCTCCAAAGCCATTCCTGCTCCCTATTGCACGTTCAATCAACCTGAACGAACTGGAACTTTCCTGCACATGGTCTGGAAGTGTGAACAGGTGCATGAGTTTTGGAATAAAACAACATCAATAATATCTGATGTGATAGGATGTTGAATTCCTATTGATTGTTTTGTTACTTAACGACGACTCTAAATTGCATCTGCTTGTGAGACAGAAGAAAATTTGGCTAGCCAGTACTTCTTTTCTTTTCTTTTCTTCGAGACCGTAGAGGGTGGGAGAGGGTGGTTGGTCTTGTTGTTCATGTGCGTTTGTCTGTTCTGTATGAAATGAAAAATTATTTTAAAAAATGATCTTAAAAAAAAAAAAAAAAAAAAAGTGTAACCCTAAACCATTTGGGGATTCCCGATACCGTCTTCCCATGCCACCAGATTTTCTAGCTCCGCCTCTGTCGAGGACTTGCTCCGCAACTGTAACTATTTAAACCTTTTCTAGAAGCTGCACTGGAGCGATTTCTTTAAAAATTATGATTGATGAATGTGGAAATAATATTCTGTGACACCTTCAGTGGTTTTGAAAATGCTTTTATTGTTAGTAGAAAAGGTTCGGCAGTGAAAGAAAAAAAGACTACAGTACAATCACACACAATTTGTTTTCATCCAAACATTAAAATGATGATTAAACAGATTTTATACCTCAGACTGAGAGGAGACTCTCTGAGACGTTTGATTAAAATGCATTGATTAATAATAATTTTACTTCTTAAATCTCATTTTACCAAGAACAAAATCAAAATCCTTATTTGCCAAATAAAGCTATTAAAAATTATGTATTATTATTCCTCTATATGACCGTTAACCCTCGAGCTTCCTCACTAAACTAGCTAAACTCATTTTAAAATGTCGCGCCAACCTGTGGAGCAAAAATATCAAAGCTGGGAATTCCCTGGGATTTGGGTACGTTGAAATTAAACAAGAAATAAAATCATCAAAGACGTGGTTTGCGTACTTTGTCGGCTCCGCCCACTCAGTTTTGAAGCTGCTGTGATTGGGGGAGGCGTTGTGGAAATGGAGAGGGGCGGGGGTCACACAGCTCTGTGAACCAATCATCTCAGGGCGTGATGTCGACGCAAGCAACTCCCCTCATCTGAAAAAAACACAACAGGGCAAATATATTTCAGTCAGAGATGTAGTGGAGAAGAAGTACAAAGCAGCATGAAATGGAAAGTACTCAAAGTACAGGTACTTTAAATTTGTACTCAACAGAATATTGTCTATGCGCAGCAGTGGTGCTCTAGAGAGGGATGGCACCTGCACCCACTGAAATATTACTGGGCCCCCCCAATCCATTGGGCTAGAGTGCTGTCAATCTGACAAATTTGATTTCCATTGGATCAGAGTACTGTCACTTTGCTGCCTTTTCGGCCAATCGCTTGGCCATACTCGGACGCCCCTATCTCCCCGCTGTTAACACTTTTTGGGCGCTGCTGGTTTTTCGGGGGTAATACTCGTACTAACAAGTCATCCAATTAACATCACTTGTCATGTTTCCATCTAATTGTCAAGCGAATTTTACGCGAACTTTTAAAGAAAAATGCAAATTAGAAGCGTTTCCATCAACTGGTTTTGAGCGAATAAACTAGACTTACGCAAAGCGTAGTTTCATCACAAGTTGACGTTACGCATGGTTGGAGATTGCAAACCGGCTTAGTAAATCAAAGAGTTTAGAAGCAAAGTTCTTTGGCTAAATGGAGAGAGGTAGCATTGGACAAGTTGGCGACCTGTGCAGAATACAGGGTTGTGGCAGAGACGTTTGGTGTCAGCGAGACAACCGTTGACCGCTGTGTATATGCGGTGTGCACGGCCATATGATTGAAGCTGTTGAACCAATTCGTCAATTTACCCGACGTGGCCGAGGCACAGGCTATAGCGCACCGCAACTCCACTACGCACCTCGTGCCACAAGTGTACTGGATGGGACCCATATTACGATCCTTCCCCCATCCGATGGATACCGGGACTATAGTCATATGAGTTACATGTTCGCTCCGTCACAACTTATTCGGCAAAGCTGTTTCCATCTCCCATTTTGCGCGTTAACTCTTTTTCTAAAAAGGCAAAAACCACCTCAAGCGAGCGTAAAAACTTGTTTTGCGAATTTGAGGACGTTTTTGCAAATTTTGCCATTTCCATCAACATTTTCTAATGCGACACTTCAAAATGTGCATAAAAATATGTTGATGGAAACATGACTAATGATGTCAACATGTCCAGGACCGTACTTCTGTTCTTCACAATGAAATGGCATGCTTCAACAACTCCAAATGATTCAGTAAAAGCTGAATGTAAAGTTGTAGCGCCACCTGAGCCTCGCCCAAGCCTCCTTACTGCTGTCTCTCATCAAAGTCACTTTTGCATACTAATTAGACATGTACATTTTTTTGTACATGCTGTATATTTGACTGTGTGAGTCCGAATGTGTCTGGATATGGCCAACTGCCGCAGACAGTGTCTGAACATGAACACAGTTACGTTGTACAGTACTTGAGTGATTGTAGTTACATTCCACTGCTGGTAATAAGAGAGAGGAAGGTGTGGAGGTTACCTCACAGAGGTTGCTGCAGTCCATCACCGCCACAATGCAGCGCTTTCCCTCCAGCCGAGGGCTGAAAGACTCTGTACAGGAGATCGAGGCCTGAGGCTCAATGACTCTGAAACACACACAGGTGTACGGGTATAAATACACACGAGCCAAACAGCAACATGTCATCACCATAGACTCTATCTAAAGATGGACGATGTGTCTCCATTTCCTCCCACTGTACAAAAGTTAAGGCAGAATATTGCAGATAGGGAAAATGACAATGTTATGGTTATTCACAGTTACAGGTTTTTCATAAACAGAATAATTCTGTTGAACTCAAGTAGTTTTTAATTTTAAATTTGTATTTTACAGTGTGCCGTTGGAAAAAAGCTCATACGGAAGATTTTGACAGTTGCCATGGAAGTGAAGCTTTGATGTGTCAATATAAACATTTCATATCTCTTTATTTCTCCATAATATACTCACATTTGACCTTTTTAAAGTTAGTTTAGGAAGACATTAAAAAGGAGGAAACTTATGCATGAAAACATTTGGTTTACCAATTGGGTCGCCTCAATTGTATATAAACAATATACACTGTATATAAAGATGGACGACGCGTCTCCGCTTCTTCTCACTGTACAAAAGGGAAGCCAAAATATCCCCGATACAGGCGCTGCCATATATATATATATATATATATATATATATATATATATATATATATATATATGTGTGTGTTTGTGTGTGTGTATATGTATGTATATCTATACATAGATACCGCATTGGCCGCTGCTGTTCATTAGACCAATACGCACGTAGAGGCGGCCACAATTTTGGGAAAGACATGCCGTGCCTCCTAAACAGAGGTGTATAATGTACTAGAGACCCATACTTGAGTAAAAGTACAAGTGCTCTATCAAAAAAGTGACTCGAGTAGAAGTAGAAGTGCTCTTTAAGCACAACACTTAAGTGGAAGTATTAAAGTATTCAACATTTTTTGTACTTAAGTATTGCAAGTACTTTATTTTAAAATAGATTACTCTGCTGCAACAATAGCTAAATAGAAAGAGTACAAACTTACACCGTCTCTGACTTCTGAACAGGCAACCGTAATGAAAAGAAACACGACGCGATCTTGGGGATTTCTTACGTAATTAGCGTACGTAACTAACGTACACACACTGTAACCTACACGGTCTCCGTAGCGTGTGGAATTCACAACAGTAACGAGTAACGATGCAGCACATAAAAGATGTATTGGAGTAAAAGTATTAAACTCATTGAAAATATGTAGGCTACTCAAGTAAAAGTGTAAGTAGGAGAAAAAAATAATACTCCAGTAGAGTACAGATACAGCCTTTTAGTACTTAAGTAGAGTAGTAAAGTAGTTCTACTTCGTTACTATACAGCTCTGCTCCTAAAGCATGTTTCTATCAAGGCAGGAGGTCTAGCTACAATTAAAATCATAATTTTCTCGCTACATTTTCAACCGATTTTTAAGCGTTTTGCTTTGATACAAATGCTATGTATTTATGATGCAGGATACTTGGTTAAATTAAAAATGCGGCTTTTCTTACCAAAATATCTTATTTAGTGTCGATAGTAACACAACTTTAAGCCTTAATATGATTTAAATGGGTGAGTAATTTAAAAAATGTCTATGGGGATTGACTCACCACTCGGGCCACTCGAGCCGCCGAGCTGCTGCTTTAATAACACTAATTACCTTATTACTTATTTCTACTTATTACCAAAGAATTTCTAATAAGGGAAGAAGTTTCACTCTCTCGTTACTTCCGGCTTCTGAACTGGTTGCAGTTCCACCAGAGTTCCATATAGGGGGCGCTCACAGGCCAGTGCAGAATGAATGGGACTCTATGGAGCTATACACCTCAAAATCCACTTTTCTCAGGATATCATTTTTTGTCTAGTAATTTGAATGTTGCATTCGAAAGGTGAGGCAAAGAAAATACACACTGCTGGGTGTTTGATTTTTTAAAGTGGCTTTTTTGTTCTAAAAAGCCTTTTAAAATGTCAATGACGTCACACACATACACGGCCAGAGATACTGCTTTACGGCAAGCTCTGAGTCGCTTCCTTTGTTCTCTCGAGGCATCGACAACACAGCTAACAGGTAAGGCTCTCCCTGTTAATACATGTGCTAGAAAGAGGTTTGCTAACGTTTTAAAGACCACGCCGAAATATTCACTCTGAAATTCTGGTTCCGCTTCGGATGCCGTCAAGCGGGATCTCCGATCGTAATCAGTCCTTCACTGACCAATCAGCATTCATTAGCAGAATGCTAGCGTGTTATGCGCAACAACGAGTCACCCTGTAAGAAATCAAAAGGACATAAGTACTCGTTCATTCAACTTTCGACTATAACCCATGTTGAACTTGCAAAAACTACAATCGAATCTGAGGTTTCTCAACGACAATCAGGCGAAAGAGACAAATCTAGCCGTCTAGCTCCATAGAGTCCCATTCATTTTGGACTGGACCGCGATCACCCCCAGTGGAACTCAACCTGGTGGAACTGCAAACAAATTCGATACAATGGGGCTAAATAGGGAGTGGAACGGCTTTCCGTAGACCGGCATTGTTATTACTAATCACCTAAATAAAAAATACTTTACCTGATACAAGCTAGCATTAGCTTAACTTAGCTTATCAGGACAGCCACTTCATGTTTCCTTAAAAGGATTAATGATACCTCTTGTGATACAAAATTCTACAGCGTGCGTTAATCCTGCGTCAACAAATCGGTGGCGTTCAAAGGAATCAACTAACTCGTTATTGTGTTCATTTTGACAGCCCTTAAAAAAACAAACTGATCAGAAAAATGAACACTTGGAACAAACATCAGCGTGATCAGAACTACCTAAAATGACAGAAACCATCTTTGGGAAAAATGTTATTGCACGTTTTTTTGGTCCATGTTCCATCAACTCAAAGACGGAGAGGAGTGATGAAACTAGAAAACATTCACATTTAAGAAGCTGGAATCTGGAGATTTGTTTTCGCTCAAACTGATTAATCGATTATCAAAATAGTTGCAGGTTAATTTAATAGTTGACAACTAATCAATTAACCTTTGCAGCTCTAGAAAAAAGTATTTGACGTCCCATCCGCTAACATAGAGGGGTCGGGACTCATGACCTATACCGCATCCAGTCCCCAGGGGGGCGATCGAGCCGTTTTGACTTCACTTCTATATCACGTTTGTGTGTGTGTGTGTGTTTGGGTGTGTACCCGTAGAGACGTGTCTTCTCGCTCATGAGTCCAGCTCCTTCCATGACCAGCCTACAGGCCTTCAGGGCGAAGTTGAAGGGGTTGGTGAAGGTAACATTGGCAAACATCTGATGCTGCACCCGAGGCGAGCCACTCAGCTGGAAACACAGAAGAAGATGTAGTAGGAAAAGAACAACAACACAAGCCGAGAGAACATCACCTGTAAAAAAAAAAATAATGCCAGTGTCCCTACGGTTTAATGGCGCTGCACTAATACCGAGGGTTTATTACATCGGCCAGACTCTGGCTCGACTATTAAATAAAGAAACATGGACGTCCAATGCCGGAACCAAGACGGCACTGCACGTCTCTCTTTATTAATGAAAGACACAGTCATTACAGAATTTTACCACTTCGGATTTTCCCGTCACAATAAAAACTCTGTCCTAACTTCTTCTTAACAATTAACAGAGGGAACACCATAGATATAGAACAATGGGGAACACAACAAAATACCTTACACCAAGCTAAATCTTAAAGAGGGAAAGTGGCCGATTTTCAACCCTGACACGAGTCTTACCGTCACGGTGAGCGTCGGGATCTGCAGATGGAGCACCTTGATGGTGGTCACTGATTCGTCCTCAGTCTGTCCAGTCACAACAAACTGCATGCAACGCTGAGTGCCCAAATATGGCATGTACTCATCAGCTGTGATCTTCACCATCTCACTCTTTACTGCAACACACACACAGACTGTAACAGAGGTTATCTCTAATAACCACAAATACTATTTCATTTCTGACATTGCTCACTCTGATTGGCTGGCACAGTGATGGTGAAGTTGTGATTTATCAAGTGACTGGCTTTGACTCCGGTGTAGAAGATGACGGACCCGGCCAGGTTGGCTCGGATGGTTTTGGGGACATCACTGGGGTTGTGGAAATCCACCTGTAGGTTGACGTTGTGACCGAGCTTGACCTGGAGAGAAGGGAGGAGAGTACAAGTACATTGAATTTGTACTTAAAGGGCAACTTTGAATTTATTTTCAACCTGGACCCTATTTTCCTGTGTTTGTGTCCATTATTTGTCCAGTCGGTTTTTCCAGACATGCGAAGTAGGCGGGGTTGGAGAGAGAAAAAAAATACAGGGAATCGCCGATCCTTCTTTGATATTGTTAATCGAAAAAATGTTCATTTCGATAAATTTTTTATTTGAAATTAAGACACCCATAATGTTCAGAGTAGACAGGTGTGTTACCTGTCTGGCGTTAATACTGATAGACAGTGTGGTCTCAGGCAGCTCGGGTTGATCCATCTCCATGCTGTAGTTATCTGCCCGGGCCATGGTCCTGTTGTCCTCTTCACTACCTGCAGACAGAAATCACTTCACCAACGACTCCAACGTCTCCCGACCCCCTCAAGTCTTTAATCAAGTCACGGTAAAGACGCAGTATCTACAAACACAGCTGCTACACAAATTTAAAGTGCTTGAAAATATTGTGCTAATGGAGGAGAAAACTCAGCAAAAGTTGCCATTGCTGCGGTTACTTGCAACCGCCCACACTGATAAAAAGGCAAAGAAAAGAGACTGAAGCTGAAAAAGGCGGTGACTTTAAAGGGCTGCAGATAAAGCTAGAGGACAAACTAGAGGAGGGGTAAGAGGGGTTAGAGGGAGCCCAGAGGAGATGCTACTTTCGTATCTTGCTAGCTTTTCAACATTACTAACCCTGCCATTTAAGCAGAACTCCGGGCAATTTTTACGTTAAAGGTCCCATGGCACAAAAATATCACTGGCGTTGGTGAGTAGGAGTCTTGTCAGTGTCGATCGTTGTGGTTTCCTTAGCCGGGCTAGCAGGCCTGGCCGGCGTCCCTGCTTCTGCTTCCTTCCCGCCCTCCTGGCTTACCGCGGGCGACAACAATCCAACAAGCGCCCTGTTCATCCCTTCGCGGCGAAATTTTGAAGTTTATCCCCCCCTCAAAAATAGGTAATTGAGCACTGTAGTGATTATGATCATATCAGTGACTATGTAACTACATGGAAACGGACCAAATGATGCCTGTTTCTTGTACAGTAATAGCATTACTGAAGGCTAGCTCTAGCTCCATAGTTACGTTACTCCAAGCTTCTTCACTTGTGAACACCTCCACTCTTCACACACTACGCTCCTCCAACCTGCACACTGTTTACCTTTTTCCTGCTACAACTGAATTCCCACGGGACTTCAGCGCGAGACTACAGCTAGCCATCTGTAACACTATTTTACTGTACAAGGCACAAACATAATTTGGTCCGTTTCCATGTAGTTACATAGTCACTAATATGGTCATAACCACTACAGTGCTCTATTACCGATTTTTGAGGGGGAAATAAAATACAATTTTTCGCCGCGAAGGGATGCACGGTCTTCTGGAGGACATCCATTAGACCAGCGGGCACTCATTGGATTGTTGCCGCTGGCCGGGCCTGCTAGCCCGGCTAAGGAAACCACAACGATGGACACTGACAAGACCCCTACTCACGAACGTCAGATGGATCACACACAAAATGGATATATGCTACAAATACACACGGAACTGCTGCGTCATTATTATTACCGGAGCCTGGCTGAACACACTCACTCATCCCAGACGGCAGCTAGCAGCTAAGAGGGCAGGTGGATTTAAACAATGGCTAAGTTGCTAAACGCATCTTGTTGTCATGTAAGGGCCCTGTTCAGGTTGCACAGACATTTTAATTGCATTTTGTGTCTGTTAAAAGGCACAAAGGCACTCTTTATCTTAAGCCCCCATAACTGCCGTTTTAGCTAAGTGGGAGCTCTGGGCATTAGCTGTAGCAGCTCCGTGTTGCTAGCACCGATTCGGCTCGTTTTGTTTTTGCTATCGTCAGTACTCACATAGGTACAGCGATCAAGATTAACGTAAAAATTGCCCAGAGTTCTCCTTTAAAGCAACAACAAATCATAAAGATCTTGATTCTCACTTGTGCGTTTAAACTGATAAGATAAGTCTCGTCTTATTATTTTTTTGTAATTTGAAATGTGTGTGTGTGTTACCTTGAGGGTACTTGTAGTTCTGTGTGATGATGTTTGGTGAGTTGCTCCCCAAAGATTTGGTGTAAACATCCTTTCCGATGTAATCCGTTAACACCCAGTACGGAGTCAGAGTCCCGTAGCGATCCAGCTTGTAGAAGACGACCTCACTGTTCACCTGGAGGAAACACCGATACGATGACAATTTAGGTGACAGAAGTGTGCAGTGTTTCATACCGCTGGTGCAGCGTTCTCTCTAGTTATAGAGAATCTTTGGCGTTAGCAAAAAATAGCCTATGCTAGCCGCTAGTAAAAGCTAACATTACCTGCATTCTACAGCAGCTGCCTTGGTATGTGCAGGCAGCCCAGGAGGGCCTGTTCCATTGTGAAATTTATCGTTTGTTATTAAAATATTTTATATTGGAATGAGAATATAAATTCATATTGCCATACGTAATGGCTTTGCGTCGGGCCGAAAAACGCCCCTTAGCTGTGATAAAATCACAACATACCTCAGCCTATCGTAAGCTATTGCTTAATTATCACCCTATAAAGTAAGTAAAAGAAAATAAATATATTAAGCAAAAAATTTTCAAAACAACATTTAAAACACAAAGTAATACCCTTTCAATTGAAAAACCTTTAGATGTGGAAAAATTAGAGATTACACATAGAAATGAAATAGGATCTACCCCAAAGATGGAATCTGTGAAATATCTCAATCTTCCAAGATTTGCAAAAAGTGCTTCCCTCATTCTAACCACAATAGCCCCTTTCATACCCTACCCCTTAGCATAAGATCTCATTACTTCTTCCATTGATTGTTCTTAAAGGCCTCATGAAACAGAAGTGTTTCTTCTAAAAACACAAAGGGAGGGACTTGTCTCGGATATTGATTGCCGTTTAAAGTAACCAATAGCACTGCTCCACCCTCCCCCGCCAGAATGACAGCAGCTAACATGGAATCACAGGAAGAAAGCCTGTTATCTGTTGCAGAGGACTTCGCCACCCTATGTTTCTGTGTCTAAGTGACTGATGGGAACAGTCTTTGACATTGGTCCAGTATTAAGCAAGACCGTTGCAGTCGGCAGCAGCGAAACAAGCCACAATGTAAGTTAATTGGGCAATCGTGCAGCTTGTATTTACCTTCACAAAATGGCTTGTTTTACCACTGACAGGCTCAGATTATTATTAATCTAAGGACGTCAACCTTTCTGCTAAAGAGTACAATCCTTCTTTTAAACATAAAATCATCCGCGAAATTGCGCATTGTAAAATACACACAGAAACAAAATAAAACTATGAAAATCCGTTTTGGCTCATCTTTTCACTTTTCCAACAATCACAACTCTAAACGTTTCACAGGAAGAGAACAGACCATGATTATAGCGTAAAAATATATACTTTTTTACAAATATAAAACAACAACAAATATACATGAACATTTATCATAGGGACACAGGCTTAACACTGGGAAAATGCATTTTTCACATCATGAGGCCTTTAAAGAAATAAAGAAAGAAACTAACCTCAGCGAAGACGAACCCTGAATCAAACGGGTGACAGAGCAAACCTTGCTTGACGGCGCTTATTGAAGCTGGACCGCAGCGATAATATCCTGTAAAACAAACATTGTGTTTAGCATCCAGCTATCTGTTGATCCGTCCGTCTTTCTCTGTCTGTGTCCGTCAGTCCTACCATCACTGGTCTCCTGGGGCGTGGCGTCCACCGCCTGCCATCCTCCGAGGCCGGGCGGCAGGTCGGCGCGCCTAATGAACACCTCGTTCCAGCAGTGGTAGTTCCTACAGAGAAGTGCTGTCAGTACACCTTTTTGTACATGTGTTTAGTCCGCCAAACCACAGATATAGATACATGTTCTAATACCTTAATGTGATATCTGATTACCCTCCCATCCAAAAAAAGAGTCATTGTCCCAGACCTTACACAGTAAAGAAACTGCAGTATTTGGACTATCTAAGTGTCAGGAAAATGCCATATCTATGAACATGGTACTCAAGTACTGTACATAAGTATAAATTTAAGGTATTTTACACAGTTAGAGCTGGTTAATGTGGCTCGGGAAAGGAAAGATTGGGGTCCCCTGCTGGAGCTACCGCCCCCGCAACCCAACCCCGGATAAGGGGATCACGATAGATGGATGGATAGATGGATGGATTTCCATGTTTTGCTACTTGTGAGGTGCCACCTCTGTAATGGTGACTTGTCTACACCTAGATACGTCTCTTTGTTGTCCTTTTGTATCTCACTGTGATATTTTTGTGTTTGTGATTTGTAGACGTTTGCATCACTTTGTAGTTATTTTGCGTCTCACTGTAGTCATTTTTGACTCTTCGTGGTACGTTTCTGTCACTTTGTGTCTCTTTGTAGTATCTTTGCATCTCTTTGTAGTCTCTTTGTAGTAATTTTGTGTCTGTGTGGTGGAAAGTACCAAAGTACTTACATTATATTTAAGTACAAATTTTAGTAACTTTATTGGAGTATATGAGGTTTTCTTTCTGGTTTAAATCATGACTTTGCCAAAATGTGAACAGGATATGTTGAGACATTTCGAATGGACTAGTTTCTGGCCTGGCGGTCTCCTAGCAACAGGGATGACTGACCAGATGGAGTCCGTGGTGTTGCTGTCGTCTGGCGAGCCATCAGGCGGGCGGATGAATTCGATCTTTAGGTTGCCGTTGCTGTCGTGACCTGAAGCAAAGTTGGTGACGGGCCTCGCCGGGATGCCGAAGGCGCGTAAGACTGAAGAGATGCAAAATATTGAAACTATCAAATATTTCATGTTATCAACTAATATCACATGGTTAATGGTGTGTCACTTTCATAAAACACACTCATGCCTCCACTCCATTTAAATATAGTAAAAGAAATTATATATACAGTACAGGCCAAAAGTTTGGACACACCTTCTCATTCAATGCATTTTCTTTATTTTCATGACTATTTACATTGTAGATTCTCACTGAAGGCATCAAAAATATGATTGAACACATATGGAATTATGTACTTAACAAAAAAGTGTGAAATAACTGAAAACATGTCTTATATTTTAGATTCTTCAAAGTAGCCACACTTTGCTTTTTTTGATACAACGCAAACCCTTGGTGTTCTCTGAATGAGCTTCATGAGGTAGTCACCTGAAATGGTTTTCACTTCACAGGTGTGCTTTGTCAGGGTTAATTAGTGGAATTGTTTCCCTTATTAATAAAAAAACATTCATAGTTTTGATGCCTTCAGTGAGAATCTACAATGTAAATAGTCATGAAAATAAAATGGAAACGCATTGAATGAGAAGGTGTGTCCAAACTTTTGGCCTGTACTGTATATTAATATATATATGAGAAGTAAAATTATATGTAATCTATTTATTACTGTAGTCTTAACTCCACTGCATGTATTTCAGTTGTAGTGACTTTTGAGATAAAGACTTTACACAAAAGACACAGGAGTTTTTGTACTCATTTATGTCACTTTGCAGTTGTTTTTTGTCTCTTTGTGGTTGTTGTGAGTCTGTTTGTGGTTGTTTTGCAATACTTTGTAGTCATTTTGTAGTCCGTTTTTGGTAGTTTAGTCTCTTTGCAGTTGTTTGCGGCCTCTGTGTTTATTTTGGGTCTCTATATGGTTGTTAAAACAACCTTTGGGTCTTGGCTCGATAGGCCATCTACACATAAAGTTATCTGAAAGTCTTGACATGACAGCTTGACAAGTGTATCCTGGAAACAGTGCATGCTCTCACAGGTGTTGAAGACTCCAGCAAATACCCAGCACTGGGCGTAGGAGATCGGGACTCCGGTTTCGGCGTACTGCAGAAGGATCTGGACGCTGCCCGTCCAAGACATCGGGGACCTGCCCATTGAGTAGTCATCACTCCAGTTCCCAACACACACGCCATTATCGTCCTTAGAGTTAATCTGAGGGGAAGAGAAAGGTCAAGGAGTCATCAGCGTCATTCTCTGGGTGATCAGAAATGTCTGAACCAAGTTTTTTAAGACTCAATCCTACAGCTGTTGAGATATTTCACTCTGGACCAAGCTAGCTGAACTACAAATGAAGAAAATGTCAGGCATGTAAACGTTTCTCACCATTGCGGATCCCATCCTGAGCATTTTCATGATTTTGCCTCGGTCGCTGATCGGCATCTGAGACGCATCCAGGATGTAAATACAGGCGTCCAAAATGCCGCGCTCAAACTGCAGTAAGAAAACACAGATACATTCTGAGATAGGAGGGAAAAAAAATGCTCTGGGTTGTTTGTATTTCTTTAAAGTTCCTATATTATAAAGTAAGATGACTTCTTTAATTATAAAGCAGTCAAGGTTCAAAACACTCAAACCACAGAGAAATGCACACAGCCCACATTAGAAACTGTGTTGTTCGAAACGTACGGTTGTGAAGACGCAACTATATTATGAATAGGTACAAAAGTGCCGCTATACAGTGTTGTTACAGCTTTCCCTGGCTACAATGATGGTGCAGAGACTCTGAGAGAGCAGATGGGTAACCATCTGACCAATCAGAGTCGACTGGGATTTTTTAAAGGTTATATACAATCGGGAACACACAGTTTGTGACACACACACCGGATATCCGGCTTGTCAGGCTTATCGTGGCAGTGTGCCTCTGTTGATCCAGACTAACCTGTCCATAAACCCAGTCACAGGTTGCCAAATCCTCAATTGCACCCTGATACATCACACCATGGTCGTTGAGGACGTACTCGTTCCGCTCAGCTTCATTAGGAAGAAACACCGCATCATCTGCAAAGAGAGAGAGACTGTTTTTAATACCCCTTATCAGAAACAAAATGTTAAACTTTCAAATTAAATTCTCTGAAACATGAAAGCTGCTTGAAGAAAGATTTAAGAAGAGTTTGGTGTATGTGTGTTTTGTGTTGCATCATGTCTTTATAGTATAAAGCTGTTTTCAAGGCTTTATTTAGCTTAAAGCACATAAAGGAACACTGCATCCTTCAGTTTATCACAAACATTAACAGGCACCGAAAGAAACCTTCTCTCACTCTCTCAAAAACTTTTTTAAACATAATTTACAGGAAATAGATAAACTTAATTAAAAGTTTTCCTAGATCTCCCTGAATAACGCTTGAAACCCCACAGGACACTCAGACTCTCAATAAACTTAGTATCTTATAGTTACTGTACTTAAGTACCAAAATAAATTTTCTAATGAATATACTTCATTTTTAGAAGTAGAAGGAAACCATCCCGCCATGACACTATCAGTTATTATACTGCCTCCTCTTCTTCTTTGGTTTTTGGACTATGGTTTTGGCACTTGGCAACAAACGTTTACGCATTACGTCACCAACTGGAAGGGAGCATGCACTAACTTGAAATCTAGGAGCAATGATTCACCAAACCTGCTTTTTGCAGTCTAACAAATTCCTTCTGATTTTATTTTGATGTAATGAGATTTGTTGCTTCATTGCTAGAATCTCTCACAGTTTCTGTTTTGAGCTCTAATGTTTCAAAGTAGATGATGTGGAAGTGCACCTTGACCTTGTAAATCCACAAGATAGTCCGAAGTGGTTCGGACCAGATCTGGATTATCTGGATTTTTACCTTACAACACCGTCTATCTGAAAGGACTAGGGCTGCAATTTAGGATTTCATCGTTGATTAATCTGTCGATTATTTTCTCAATTTATTGGTTAGTTGCTTGGTCTATATAATGCCATATCAAAAATGTCAATCAGTGTTTAAGATGACGTCCGGAAATATCTAGTTTTGTCCACAACTCAAACATATTCAGTTTATTGTCAGAGGAGTGAAAAAAGTAGAAAATATTTACATTTGACAAGCTCCAATCACAAAAGTGTTTTTCATAAATAATGACTCAAACTGAGTAATCAATTAACCACACATAAGCGGTGATTAATTTAATGGTTGACATCTAATCGATGAATCTTTGCTTTATTCTAGACAGGACAGAAACATGTGAACAGTGACTCTCAGGTGACAGGAGAGGAGATCCTACCTTTACACCAGGCGTTGAACAGCACGTACAGGTCAGTGGCGGCGTCCCTCCCTGTTCGCTGCATGCCGGTGCCCGCTACGATGGCCACGTACGTACGAAACTTTCCCACGATGGCGTTGGGCGTCGGCGTGATGCCCAGAGTCACAGTTACACCCTGACTCTGCACAAGCCGACCCGACCACGGGCCCCCGAGACGGGAATTGAAGGTCACCACCACCAGGGAGCTCCTGCTGGCTGAAGGGTTTTCACCTGGAGGAGGAGGAGGGTTCGTGATGAGGAAAGGATACAAGGAGATGAAAATCCAGAAATGGACTGTCAAAAAAACATTAAAAAAGCTTTAAAAGCGTACTCTACTTGATAACTGGTACTGGTTTTGAAAAATAAAATGTTTAAACTGCGGTGACAGTTAAGTTTAGATACCAAAACAACTAGTTGAAGGGTAACTTTGTTTTTTCAACCTGTTTTTGTGTTTAAGTGACTGATGTGAATAACATTCTTTGACATTGGTCCATTATTAAGCAAAATAGTTGCAGTCGTCAGTGGTGAAACAAGCTACAATGTAAGTTGATAGGGCAATCGCACACCTTCAATTTATGTCCACAAAAGGGCTTGTTTTACCACAGACAAGCTAAACTTTTGATTCTGAGTGTCTGACAACACTATGGAAAGCATCTTTACAGATATAAACCTTTCTGTTAAAGAGTAAGATCCTTTTTTAAACATAAAAACATCTGCAAAATTGCGTTCGCTAAACCCACCAGACTCCATGTAAATAAACAGTAATTTAAGCATTGTAAAATATACTTAATACAAGAAAAAAAAAAAAAAAAAACTAATTCAAAAGCTGTTTTGGTTAATCTTTCCATTTTTCAACATCACAACTCTAGTTTTGCTTGAAACAAAAACATAGTTTACTGATTTACATGTGAAAATATGTTGGCTCTATACACTGAAAGTATTGTTTTTTAAATGGATAATTTAATAGCATAATTCTGGTTAAACAAAAATATTTTTACTCTTTTAGAAGAGGTATATCTCTATAGAGATCCTTTCCATAATGTAGTCAGACACTTATAATAAAAAAAACAGCAATTTTAATGGACGAAATTGGCGATGCACATTTGGCCCATAGGGTTCTATAGCAGCACCGCTTCGTGACTGCTGGTCACAGCATTGTCGCAAAATACTGGACTAATTTCAAAGATTTCTTTTTACATGCAGTGCTGCATACAGTAATAAATATGTGGAATACGTAGGAATTACAATGCATTACTTTTCGGAGTTACAGTATATGTGCAAATGCTTCATGAATAGTCAAAATAAATAAAATGGAAATGACATGGTTGTTCACAGTTACAGGTTTTGTTCGTGTTCTTTTTTTGTGCTGCACATGTACATTCACAGTCTATTCTTGGATTTTTTGTGATACATGGGAAAATCTGTACATCTGTGTCCCATCCCAGATTTCATCCTACGAAATTACGGCGATTGTCGACCTGTCAGGAGACAGTTAAGTTTAGCGGTCTATACGGTTCAAATTAGCCGAGAAAAGGTGACGGTGAGCTGGCAACGACAGTTAAGATTAGACAACAAACGACAAACGAGATTAGAAAAAAAGATGTCAGGACGCGAACGCGCGTTTCCTGGGTGAAGGTTTTCCATGGGACACAAACTCCACTCCCCCTGCCCAACCGTACAACCCGAACCCCTCCCTATGTGGTCCAGAGTCTTCTACATGTTACATGTAGGCTTCTACAATGTGCTGCATACGGTAATAAATACATGAAATACATAGGAATTACAGTGCGTTACTTTTAGTAGCTATATATACCTATGGTTCCTGAGAACAGCCTGATTTACATTGTCTAAAGATTTTTTTATGTTATGATGTTCACCGTTACAGGTTTTTAATGTTCTTTTTATTGTAAACTCACAATCTTATTTTTTTTTTTTTTTGTGAAAAATGTCACGGGAAGAACTTGTAAATCTGTGTCCTATCCCTGACTTGAAACCCACCAATCAGGAACTCGAGCTGGAAGTCGTCGCTCTGCGCCAGCGGGCGGTTGAAGGTGACTCTCACCAGGAACTCCTGACCGCGGCGGACCACCAGGTTGGGGGTGTTGTAGGAGGCCGTCTTGTGTTGCGGTTCGTTCATCTGCTGACACATGTCGACCATCTGCACCGACAGATACGCTGAGAGGAAAGAATAAAGGTGTCATCAGCGTATGTGATGTTTGTATGCTTTTGGTCTACTTACACCCCCAGATGTCCTTCTTGTTGGCCCGATGTCAAGTTACCTTCCGCTTTCTTTGTGTTGGCGTTTTAAACTCTGGTGGACTTATGAGGACTATGGTTAACTGCTCCTCAGATCTCTCCAGGGTAAATCCAGACAGCTAGCTAGACTTTCTGTCCAATCTGAGTTTTCTGTTGCACGACTAAAACAAACTTTGATCAAACAGATGTTCCACAAAAACAAGTTCCTTCCCGAGGCTATTTAGCAGAGGCGCCGGGGCTCCGTGCGGGGCTCCGTGCGGGGCTCAGCACCGCCCAAGACAATTGTGATTGTTGCAAAGAAATGCCAATAAACCAGAGCACATTTTTCTCTCATCCCAGAATGCTGTGTGGATTAGCTAGACCCTCCCCTGCAGCGCTGTGGAGGAAGGTCTGGCAAAGCGAGACTAGTATGCTGTTGATCACTGACCAGAGAATGTTTTTATTATCATCATCACAGACAGATAAAAACATGAATAAATGAAATGGATCTTACTGCCGTCATCAGCAGGTGCTCTGGGTGTGGGAGCGTCAGGAAAAGGCTCAAACTCTGGAAAATCTTCTCCAAAATGCCCAAGGTTGGAGGTCGACACCTAAAGATTAATAACACAAAATATAATAAAGAAATAATGAAAGAGAGTAATGAATACATGTAAGAGCAATTCCATGTTGTAGTCCATCAACGTGGAGCTAATGTTAGATGTAGAGCGGCAAAGATAATCGATTGATCGAGTAGTCGCCAACTATTACATTAATCGCCAACTATTTTGATCGAGCTTGTTAAATGTGAAGATTTTCTAGTTTTTTTTTCACAACTCTTTGACAGTGAACTGAATTTTTTTGGGAAACCATTTCCTGACATTTTATAGACCTAACAACTAATCGATTAACCCTCACGTTGTCCTCGGGTCAAACTTGACCCGTTTTCAAAGTTTCTGTTTCAGAAATATGGGTTTCTTTCCACCAAATTGTCAAAATTTGGATGGGTCCATACAGCGCTCTTCACAAGCAAAATAAATGATCATTCACTACTTTCATTGAATTTGGGTGTTTTATAAAATTTTATAGCATTTGAAAAAAAAGAATTTGATTGAAGAACGTTGAAAAAAGTGATGAAAATGTCAGGAAAAAATTCAAAAACGTCCATGGTCAAAGTTGCATGGTCGACGGGAAGACAACACAAGGGTTAACAATAGATGTGGGTAACAACTCACGTGTAGCAGCACACGGTTGTGTTCTCGAATAACGGACTAACAATTTCAATATGAAAAAGCCTTCTAAATAAAGGCTCTTTTAAATTTTTGCAAGAAGAGGGCCTTGGACGTTTCTTCTTTTTGAAATTGTAATGGGTTTGTTGTCAGTGGTGCAGTACCTTCCCGTTGTAGCGCCCCTTGTGGTGGTGTGACTTCTCCTTTAATAGAGACATGATGGCTGGAGGTTTCACTGAAGTCACTGCGCAGAAAGAGAAACAAATATTTAATGCAGGAAACATGAATGTAATACTTTGAATATTGAAATGTATCGATGCATGGCGAATCGGTTAAAAATCGACATGAATGGGTCAAGATTGTTGGGCGCCTGGGTAGCTCAGTTGGTAGAGCGCGCGCTCATACGTAGAGGTTTACTCCTCATAATGTATAAATGACCTGCGGCCCTTTGCTGCGTGTCGTTCCCCCTCTCTCTCCCCTTTCATGTCTTCAGCTGTCCTGTAACATAAAGGCCCAAAATGCCCCAAAAATAAAATAAAATGTAAAGATCGCAACCGGTTAACAAAAAAAATGAATCGCAATGACATTTCTAATTGGCCTAGTGCATAATCTACTTTGGATTTCACTTGTTTCTGGGTTTTTTAGAAATTTAATTTATATTTTTTTCAGGTAATTCTTTTTATTGAGGATCAAAAATAAAGGAATAATTTGTCAGTAATTTGTTACCTGTTAAAACCAACCTGATGAAATTGTATCGTGGGCGTGAAATCGAATCCCTGTTATATAATAGCGAATTATAATTATAATTATTATTATCATATCTTCCTCTACATTCTGTTTAAAAAAACGTGAGATGAAAAATATTCAAGAAGCCGTTCTGCATTATGAGTACTTTACTTTTCATAATTTAAGTACATGTAGCTGATAATACACCTTTTACCATGGACATGTAAATTCACAGTCTATATTTGTAATTCTTTGGATATGTTCATGTTTTACAAAATGTACAGGAGAAATCTGTCAAATTAAACGGAATAATTCCATGAAATCACAGTTTAAATACTTTATGATAAGTAATTATGAAAAAATTTATAGACTTAAAAAATGAACACGTTATTCTTTGCATCTCCAGCTAAAATTGCACAAACAAGAAGTGTGTGTGTGCGTGTGTGTGTGTGTGTGTGTGCGTGTGTATGTGTGTGCGCGTGTGTGTGTGCGCATGTGTGCGTGTGTGTGTGTCTCACCGCTCAGATGAAGGAGAGAAGTTGCTCTGTCTGTCGAGTCTCTGACGGTCAGATCAGATGATGATGAGATCGACTTCACCATCAGTTTATATACACACACTACTTCCCCTTTATACACACACACACACACACACACACACACACACACACACACACACACACACACACACACACACACACACACACACACACACACCATTTATATCCACTTTAAGAAAATGGTACAGGGACACAAATATTACAGATGCAGTAAAATACATACGCAAACTCATGGACACACACACACACACACACACACACACACACACACACACACACACACACACACACACACCTATACTATGATACATTTAGTTACTTTTCTAAAGAAGTACATCATAAAATACTTATGATGAAAGAATATTTTATTACTCTCTAATAATAAAACACTTTGATGTTACTTTGGTATTTTGACCCTTTTCTCTACGCTTTTCTGACACTTTATAAGATTTTTTTTAAGCTTTTGACACTTTCTCGCTGCTTTTTTCGTTGCTTTTATCGTTGGTTTCTGCACTTTTTTGACGCTTTTTGTAATTTTTTGCAGGTTTATTTCGTGCTTTTTTAATGCTTTTTTTTGGAGCAACACATTCTCATAAGCAGATTCACAGAGACATGACAATGTACGGAAAGTAACGCACAACAATTAATACAACGGTATCCTACAAAATGACGCTGACCGGTCCCGTGACAGTTAAGTGTAGCGGTCTTTACAGTTAAATATAGCCGAGACAAAGGGGACTGTGAGCCGGGGACAGAGCTCTGGGAGGTCACAGTCCTGACAGCGGCCATTACGCTTAAGTTTAGCTGACAAAAAGTTACCATTATGTGGCGACGACAGTCAAGTCTAGGCACCAGAACGACTAGTTAAGACTGGGGGCGGGGGGAGATGGTGGTTTGTGTTAAAACTCTCCCAGGACAGGAACACGTGTTTCCTGGGTTCCTAATGACCACCCGACCTCCTCCCTACGCCGTCCACAGGGTTCTTCCACAGCAGCAGTCAATGTGCTGCATACGGTAACAAATACGTAGAATACATACAGTTATAACACATTTATAATACAATTATAACGTAACTTCATGCAATTACAGTTACAGTGTTACTTTTCGTAGCTATAGGTACGAATGGCTCATGAGAAAAGCCTGGGTATTACTATGTTTACTGCAGTAAAGGCTCTGAATACTTCCTCCACCTCTGACGAATACACACACATCATCAGAACAGGGAAGTGTGTGTGTGTGTGTGTGTGTGTGTGTGTGTGTGTGTGTGTGTGTGTGTGTGTGTGTGTGTGTGTGTGTGTGTGTGTGTGCGTGTGTGCGTGTGTGTGTGTGAGTGACCTCGACCCACACAGACACTTTGACCTGTTACTGATCAGCAGTGACATTAAAGGGTAACTACCGTTTTTTTTCAACCTGGACCCTACTAGGCCAGATCGATCGCACACAAAAAGGATATATATGCTACAAATACACACAGAACTGCTGCGTGATGATTATCACCGAAGCCGGGCTGAACAACACACTCATCCCTGACGGCAGCTAGCAGCTAGCAGGGCGAGGTAGCTACCGGCTACCGGCAGGAGACAGGGTAGCTGAATTTAAACAATGTCTGAGTCTTGTCACGTAAGGGCCCTGTTCACGTTGCACAGACATTTTAATTGCATTTTGTGTCAGTTAAGAGGCACAAAGGCACGCTTCAGAACATGCCCCGTAAACTGCCGTTTTAGCTCAGTGAGAGCTCTACATGTAGCTGCAGCAACTCTTTGCTAGCACCGATTTGGCTTGTTTTTTTTCCCGCATATTTATAGCAATCAAGATTAACGTTCTCCTTTAATGGAGTCTGGTCTCTAAACTCTGACTGCTGCTTTAACACGATGACAAAAACATGAGGGACACAAAAAAATATTCAAACTTAAAGTAAACATGATCTCTGGACATTGTGTTTTCCATCACACAGAAAACAAGTGATTTGAACTTTCTGCATTTCAGATTCAGATACTTTTCTTTTTACTTAACGACATGTAAACAGTTAACAGTTTTTTTTTTATTCCAAATATCAACATGTACCGTATATATCATCATGTGTAACACAGATGTGGATGTTAAAGATCCTTCATGCTGCCAGGGTTAGAGGTTTAGTTAAAAAGATGAACTGAGATGTTGGAAAGCTGTTTCCTCTGACCTCGACTACCGGGCTGTCAGGTCATCCTGGCCCGCTGCTGCTGATTGGTCAGGGGAACAATGTTCCACTTCCTGTTTGCTGACTGGCATCTCTGGACTCAGCAACAAAAGGGATTAAGAAAGTATGACACGAAGAGAAGCCGACAGAGAATACCAGACAAGATTAGGTTTCTTACTCATTTGGGTTTCAAACCAGCAACAGTAAGATTTGTAAAGGCCTGCTACAGAGAAATACATTTGCGCTTTTATGTATTTGGTGTCAGATCAGGCCTGCTGCCCTCTGGCCCAAAAATACTTTTCCCCATAGACTTACATCACAAAAGAGAGATCTGTAAATCAGTGAATACATTTATTTCTAGCCTTACAACTGCCGTGAAATGACAATTTTTTTATAGTTTTATTTAGTTTCTGTTGACTTTGAATGAGGTGTATTTTACGATGCTAAAATGACTGTTTATTTACTGTCTGGTGGTGGCTTTAGCGAACGAGATTTTGCTGATGTTTTTAGGTTTA